>NC_069504.1:541914945-542214945 GCF_027579735.1 Bombina bombina | reverse complement strand
CCCCCCAAAATAAAAAAAATGCCCTATCCTATTCTAAATTACAAAAGTTAACAGCTCTATTACCTTACCAGCCCTTAAAAGGGCCTTTTGCAGGGCATGCCCGAAAGTAATCAGCTCTTTTGCATGTAAAAAAAAAAATACACCCCCCAACATTAAAACCCACCACCCACATACCCCTACTCTAACCCACCCAAACCCCCTTAAAAAAACCTAACACTAACCCCCTGAAGATTTCCCTACCTTGAGTCGTCTTCAGCCAGCTGACAACCGATGGAACAGAAGAGGACATCCGCAGTGGCTGAAGTCATCATCCAAGGGGCGCTGAAGTGGTCTTCCATCCGATAGAAGTCTTCATCCATGCGGCGTCTTCAATCTTCATCCATCCGGAGCGGAGCCTTCTTCAAACGAGCCGACGCGGAGCCATCCTCTTCCAATGACGCCTACCCGATGAATGGATATTCCTTTAAGTGATGTCATCCAAGATGGCGTCCCTCAAATTCCAATTGGCTGATAGGATTCTATCAGCCAATTGGAATTAAGGTAGGAAAAATCTGATAAGATGATGCAATCAGCCAATCAGATTCAAGATTCATTCCGATTGGCTGATCCAATCAGCCAATCAGATTGACCTCACATTCTATTGGCTGTTCCGATCAGAAAATAGAATGCGAGCTCAATCTGATTGGCTGATTGCATCAGCCAATCAGATTTTTCCTACCTTAATTCCGATTGGCTGATAGGGGTCCTGGAGCGGCGGTTTAGGGGTTAACATATTTATTATAGTTGCAGCGGGGTCCAGGAGCGGCGGTTTAGGGTTTAACATATTTATTGTAGTTGTGGTGGGCTCCGGGAGCGGCGGTTTAGGGGTTAATAAGTTTATTAGAGTGGTGTGGGCTCCATGAGCGGTCGTTTAGGGGGTAATACATTTATTTAGTTGCGGCGGTGTGTGGGGGGGGCAGATTATGGGTGTTTAGACTCGGGGTACATGTTAGGGTGTTAGGTGTACACACTTCCCATAGGAATCAATGGGATGTCGGGCAGCAGTGAACATGAGCTTTCGCTATGGTCAGACTCCCATTGATTCCTATGGGATCCACCACCTCCATGGCGGCGGATTGAAAACCAGGTACGCTGGCCCGGAATAGTGGCAAGCGTACCTGGTAGTAGTTTGATAACTACCAAAAGTAGTCGGATTGTGCCGAACTTGCGTTCGGAACATCTGGACTGACGTAAGAATCGATCTGTGTCGGACTGAGTCCGGCGGATCGAAGCTTACGTCACTATATTCTACTTTTGCCGGGCTGTAGTGCTTGATAACTACAGCGAATCAGCCTCGCCACAAATATGCTGCGGAATTCCAGCATATTTGAGGTTGACGGCTTGATAACTAGAGGCCAATGAGTTATTTTCTCTATATTTTGTATTTAGTGGAGGATTTTAAACTCACTTTTCGCCTCCCCATAATTTTAATTGTTGTTGAATTTCCCCCAAAAATGAACTTTACCAAGCAGTGATTCAACCTACTCCCAGCTGATGAGTGGCAAAAACCACAAAACAGCTGTCCTGGGATTGGTTAGAATCACTGTACTAACCCTAGCTAAGCATAAAAGCTGTGTAATGCAGCAGTGCTATGGCATAAAGGGAAGTCTGTCTTTAAAAAGCAGGCTAAAAGTAAAAAAGTGAGTCATTGTGAACCTCATTTGCATATCTTACCTAGATTCCTTTGCTGTATTGGAAACAGTGCAGTCAGAGAGTTTCTGGGTTTAAAGCAAGTCTTCTGACTTGTTTAGATTTGTAAATGGTTTACACAATGAGTTATTTTCTCTATATTATATATATACCCTCTTCCCTGAATCAGCCAAGCTCTAAATACATACACAACATCATTAATAGAGGACATTAAAAGTACATGGCACACTAAAAAAAATGAAGAACAATGCATTCAAAAGCTTTTTATGCGTATGTTTAGAATATATTTGTGATTTTTTTGTAATATATATTTAATATACATCAGCATTGCCCTACCATCTCAAAAATGTCATCTTGTTCAGAATACAGTTCACCATCCATCCATGAAAATATTTCATTTTTTGCAGACTTTCAATAAGACATTATTTGGATAATGAATGATCTAAACTTTCATCATGAAATCTATTTTTATAACAATTTAAAACACTTTAAGACATGGATATCAAACCCAAAGTAGCAAAGGAAATATTACCTCAGATATTCAAAATGGGCATCTGAAAGAAATATATGCGAACATACATCTCTAGTAAATACATAATTGTACAAGCTGCTGCAGTAATTGTTTAAAGAGATTTTAAGAGACTCCAATCTGAATCAACTAAATCTGCATCAACTAAATTTTGTTCAGGAATATATTGTTTACAAAACCCTTTTCTATTTCCAATTCTGGAATTGAGATAGAGTAAATTATTGCAGTCACTAAAATATAAATCTCTATTTTAAAGTAAATATTATTGGACAAAAGAAATATGTTAATTAGTTACATTCTAGAAACTTTGTCATTGTTTTGATCTTCTATACTAAATGAACTTCAACATACATTAGGAATCCTAAATATGCTAATCCTAGATAGAGGCCCATTTATCAAGCTCCGTATGGAGCTTGAAGGGCCGCGTTTTTGGCGAGTCTTCAGACTCTCTAGAAACAGCAGTTATGAAGCAGCGGTCTAAAGACCGCTGCTCCATAACCCTGTCCGCCTGCTCTGATGAGGCGGACAGGAATCACCGCAATTCAACCCGATCGAATACGATCGAGTTGATTGACACCTCCCTGCTGACGGCCGATTGGCCGCGAGTCAGCAGGGGGCGGTGTTGCAATGCTGAATATGGAGAGCGTATTGCTCTTCGCATTCAGCAAGGTCTTACAGACCTGATCGGCACTGTTGGATCAGGCCTGCAAGACCTTTCATAAATAGGCCTCTTGGTCTTTACTTTTATAGAAGATGACACTGATCCTAAACCTCTGGAAATTGAAGCTAGTGTGGGCATGCAATTAAGTCTGACAGATCCTGTTTAAGTTGTGGCACAAAAATAAAGTCACACAAAATGTTACTTTTAAAATTCTATCGCCTAGATTACGAGTCTTGCGTTAGCCTTAAAAAGCAGCGCTGAGAGGTCCCAACGCTGCTTTTTAACACCCGCTGGTATTACGAGTCTGGCAGGTACAGGTGTACCGCTCACTTTTCTTCAGCGACTCGAGCATACCGCAAATCCCCTTACGTCAATTGCGTATCCTATCTTTTTAGTTGAAAATATTTTTTATTGACTTTTGAATGTTATTACATACAGCATCTTAAATAACAGTTAGAAACATAAAAACAAAAAATACAAATACAATAACATTGCAGCCTTCAAGTGATTGAATATGTGAGTTTCCCACACAAGACAAGAGTAATTTTGGTTTATTGACCTTTCAGTAACATTCCAACATATAATGGTGTGTTAATTCCGCTTTCCATCTAGCCTGACTCAATCTCAATCATGATCAAATCCCTATATCTTGCCCCCCTCATCTCTACCCTTTCATCTTGCTCCTGAAGACTAAATTATCTCACTCATTGAGGCACTCTAACCGGATTGTTTCCTACTGATCTTGTTGATTTGCTAGGATTCTAGCTCTATTTTCTTTTTCAGTATACATAATATATGGTTCCCACTGTTGTATAAACTTATCCCTGGTATTAAGGAGCTCTGCCAAGGCGCTACTCATTGTAAAGTGATAATCTATTCTCCTTTTAATATATTCAAATGAGGGTGGATCCACCTTCCAAAATCTAGCTATGCTTACTCTCACAACCGTGCAGATCAAGGCTATTAGCTTGTGATGTCTTTTCACTTTATTATCTGGAGGAAAATGAAGCAAAGCCTGCTCAGGGGTAAGTGTGATATTAGTTTCTAGAATTAGGCTTAGATACCTTGAAGTCTGATTCCAAATCTCTGTAACCTTTCCACAATGCCACCACATGTGTAAGTATGTCCCTTCCTCCCCACAACCCCTGTAGCACAAGTGGGGCCTGCTGTGCTGCGTATTGGCAAATCTTGTGGGATATATGTACCATTTATAGAGTACTTTAATATAGTTTTCCTTCAACATGGCATTTGGAGAAAACGATAGACCTCTTTTAATGTTTGATACCCAGTTATCTATTGTCCATGTCCTGCCCAAATCCTGTTCCCATTTAGTCATTATTACACTCTTGTCCCTATTTGAGCCACCATTAATAGCCGGATAGAGCAATGCTATCAGTCCCCTCCTAACCTCCTTCGATAAACATAGTGATTCTAATATAGTATTGTTTGGAGGCTTATCTAATCCCATTATCTCTGGATTTAAGTTGTAAGTAGTGGAACCACTCATTTTGCCCGGGTGTGCTTAGCTCTGCATATTGAGAGAAGGATAGTAGGTCGCTATTAACATAAACATCTGCTATTCGGTAGAGGCCTTTATTCTCCCATTTCCTTTGAGTATGTATGTCAACTAAAGATTCAAGAGGGGAGAGCGTGGTCAGTCTGGACCTCTCGTTGAGTAAATGATACTTCCTAGTCGCTGTGTCCCAAATAAATGCAGTGTGTGTGATTGCAATGAACTGTTTGATGTGACCGGGTCTGTTTTGTTGTGTTGCCCAAAGAATATTATCCGATCTTCTTACATTAAGCATGTCTTTTTCTAATTGGACCCATTGTGGTGTAAGTCCTAATTTAAACCATTGTGTGGTCTGGGCCAATCTAGCTGCATAATAATATGATATTAGGTTAGGTAATCCGATGCCTCCCTCTCCCCTATGTCTCATCATATGTGTTTGTTTATTCTAGCCCTTTTCCCTCCCCAAATGAATTTTAAAATTGCCTTCTGCATTACATATAATTCTGACAACGGTATTGAAATTGGGAGTGTTCTGAATAGGTATAGGAGTTTGGGCAATATTGTCATTTTGACAGATATTACTCTTCCATACAGGGAGATTTTAAATTTAGTCCATTTCAGTAATCTAATGTGTGTGAACATGGGGACATAATTTTCCCTATAAAGTAAGTGCACATCTTTTGTGAGGTTGATTCCTAGATATTTGAGAGATGATTTGGCCCATTTAAATGTAAAGTTAATTTCTAATAATTTCTTTGTTGGCTTTGGAAGATATGTGCTAAGGGCCTCACACTTGCCTTCATTAATTTTATATCCAGACAACTGTCCAAATTTATTTATTATGGAATATACCATCGGGAGCGAAAGTAAAGGTTTTGTGACTGCAAGGATGACGTCATCAGCAAATAATGAAATTTTATATTCCTTATCCCCCACCCGTATACCTGCAATATTTGGATTATCCCTTATCCTAACCGCCAATGGCTCAATAAATAGAGCAAAAAGTAGGGGTGACAGGGGGCAACCTTGTCTTGTGCCATTACGGATTTTTATTCTGTCTGATTGATACCCTGAGAGTCTTATGTATGCATCTGGGCTTGAATATATCTTTTTAAGGCAGTAGTGAAGGGGCCTTTAAATCCCATTTTGCTATGTACTGCAAACATGTATTCCCAGTTAACTCTATCAAATGCCTTCTCTGCATCCAATGCTAGAAACAGAGAAGGCATCTTCCCAACTGTTGCATAATTAATCAGGTCAATCACTTTCCTAGTGTTATCTGGTGCCTCTCTTTGCGAGATGAAACCCACTTGGTCATTGTCTATCAAATTTCTAACCGGTACGGTCAATCGGTTAGCCAAAATTTTTGTGAATAATTTTAGGTCCTGGTTGATTAAGGAAATTGGCCGTTAATTTTGGCAGTATTGTTTGCTCTTGCCAGGTTTTGGAATGACCGTCACCCTTGCAGTCAACAAATCTGGGGGAATATCTACTCCTTGCAAGATGTTATTAAACAGTATCCTTAATTTGGGAGCCAATGATAACTGCAGGTCTTTATAAAATGAGCCTGGAAACCCATCAGGGCCTGGTGCTTTGTTTCTTTTAAGTTCTTTGATAGCCAGCATAATCTCTTGTATTGTTATGGGGGAGTTCATATTCTCTAGTTCTTCTTCTGTGATAGTTTTTAATTTGCTATCTTCTAGGAATCTAATCAATTCTTCTCTCTTGTTATTATCTTTATTACTACTAGGTAAATTATAAAGATTGTTATAAAAGTTGGCAAACTCATTGGCTATTTGTAGGGGATCATTTGTGACTTGTCCCGAGGAAGTTTGTATTTGTGGGATTGTAGTCGCCCTTGTCAGGTCTTTTAGTTTATTTGCCAGCATCCTATCTGGTTTGTTTGCGTAAATATAATATCTGGTGTCTACTGCTTTTATCGACTGGATCACTTCTCTATCTAATAGTTGGTTTATTTCTTTGTTTTTAATTTTAAGTAATTTTAAGACCTTTTTTGGGGGGGCTTTTTTTTATTTGTTCTCTGAGTGCAGCAATTTCTACCCTCAAGCTATCTAGTTTGGCATTATAATTCTTCTTTATTTTGTTAGAGCGTATCCTATCTTTATAATGGTATTTGCCTAACGCCGGTATTGCGAGTCTTGGAAGAAGTGAGCGGTAGACCCTCTCCTCTCAAGACTCCTACCACATTTAAAAGTCAGTAGTTAAGAGTTTTATGGGCTAACACCGTAACATAAAACTCTTAACTAAAGTGCTAAAATGTACACTAACACCCATAAACTACCTATTAGCCCCTAAACCGAGGCCCCCCCCACATCGCAAACACTAAAATAAAAATTTTAACCCTTAATCTGCCGACCGGACATGGCCGCCAATATAATGCATGTATTAACCCCTAAACCGCCACACTCCCGCCTCGCAAACACTAGTTAAATATTATTAACCCCTAATCTGCCGTCCCTAACATCGCCGACACCTACCTACATTTATTAACCCCTAATCTGCCGCCCCCAACATCGCCGCAAATATATTATATGTATTAACCCCTAAACCTAAGTCTAACCCTAACCCTAACACCCTCCTAACTTAAATATAATTTAAATAAATCTAAATAAAATGAATACAATTAATTAAATTATTCCTATTTAAAACTAAATACTTAACTGTAAAATAAACCCTAAGCTAGCTACAATATAACTAATAATTACATTGTAACTAGCTTACGGTTTATTTTTATTTTACAGGCAAGTTTGTATTTATTTTAACTAGGTACAATAGTTATTAAATAGTTATTAACTATTTAATAACTACCTAGCTAAAATAAATACAAATTTACCTGTAAAATAAATCCTAACCTATGTTACAATTACACCTAACACTACACTATCATTAAATTAATTACATAAACTAACTGCAATTAACTACAATTAAATAAAATAAACTAAAGTACGAAAAACAACAAACACTAAATTACAGAAAATAAAAAAATAATTACAATTTTTTTAAACTAATTACACCTACTCTAATCCCCCTAATGAAATAAAAAAGCCCCCAAAATAATGAAAATCCCTACCCTATACTAAATTACAAATAGCCCTTAAAAGGGCCTTTTGCGGGGCATTGCCCCAAAGTAATCAGCTCTTTTACCTGTAAAGAAAAAATACAATACCCCCCAACATTAAAACCCACCATCCACACATCCAACCCTACTCTAAAACCCACCCAATCCCCCCTTAATAAAACCTAACACTACCCCCTTGAAGATCACCCTATCTTGAGACGTCTTCACCCAGCCGGGCACAAGTGGATCTCCAGAGTGGCAGAAGTCTTCATCCGATCTGGGCAGAAGAGTTCCTCCAAGCGGCAGAAGTCTTCATCCAGATGGCATCTTCTGATTTCATCCATCCGGAGCGGAGCGGGTCCATCTTCAATCCAGTCGACGCGGCGCATCCTCTTCAAACGAAGTCCAAGCGAAGAATGGAGGTTCCTTTAAATGATGTCATCCAAGATGGCGTCACTTGAATTCCGGTAGGAAACAGCCAATAGAATGCGAGCCCAATCCTATTGGCTGATTGGATCCTATTGGTTGAGCCAATCAGCCAATAGCATTTTTCCTACCTTAATTCCAATTGGCTGATCGGAATTCAAGGGACGCCATATTGGATGACGTCATTTAAAGGAACCTTCATTCTTTGCTTGGACTTCGTTTGAAGAGGATGCTCTGCGTCAGCTAGATTGAAGATGGACCCGCTCCGCTCCGGATGGATGAAGATAGAATATGCGGTCTGGATGAAGACTTCTGCCGCTTGGAGGACCTCTTCTGCCCGGATCGGATGAAGACTTCTGCCCCTCTGGAGGTCCAATTGTGTCCAGCTGGGTGAAGACGTCTCAAGGTAGGGTGATCGTCAAGGGGGTAGTGTTAGGTTTTATTAAGGGGGGATTGGGTGGGTTTTAGAGTAGGGTTGGGTGTATGGGTGATGGGTTTAAATTTTGGCGGGTATTGTATTTTTTTTTAATAGGTAAAAGAGCTGATTACTTTGGGACAATGCCTCGCAAAAGGCCCTTTTAAGGGCTATTTGTAATTTAGTATAGGGTAGGGATTTTTATTATTTTGGGGGGCTTTTTTATTTTATTAGGTGGATTAGAGTAGGTGCAATTAGTTTAAAAAAAATTTAATTATTTTTTTATTTCCTGTAATTTAGTGTTTGTTGTTTTTCGTACTTTAGTTTATTTAATTTAATTGTAATTAATTGTAGTTAATTTAGTTAATTTATTTAATTATAGTGTAGTGTTAGGTGTAATTGTAACTTAGGTTAGGGTTTATTTTACAGGTAAATTTGTACTTATTTTAACTGTGAAGTTATTAAATAGTTATTTAGTTTTAAATAGGAATAATTTATTTAATTGTAGTTATTTTATTTAGATTTATTTAAATTATATTTAAATTAGGGGGGTGTTAGGGTTAGACTTAGGTTTAGGGGTTAATAACTTTATTATAGTGGCGGCGACGTGGGCAGCGGCAGATTAGGGGTTAATAAGTGTAGGTAGGTTGCAGCGACGTTGGGGGGCAGATAAGGGGTTAATAAATATAATGTAGGGTTCGGCGATGTTGGGAGCAGCAGATTTGGGGTTCATAGGAATAATGTAGGTGGCGGCGGTGTCCGGAGCGGCAGAGTAGGGGTTAATATTTATATTGTAGGTGGCAACGTTGTCGGGGACGGCAGATTAGGGGTTAATAAGTGTAAGATTAGGGGTGTTTAGACTCGGGGTTCATGTTAGGGTGTTAGGTGTAGACATAAAATTCCTTTCCCCATAGGAATCAATGGGGCTGCGTTAGGAGCTGAACGCTGCTTTTTTGCAGGTGTTAGGTTTTTGTCAGCCGGCTCAGCCCCATTGTTTCCTATGGGGAAATCGTGCACGAGCACGTTTAGCCAGCTCACCGCTACCGTAAGCAGTGCTGGTATTACAGTGAGATGTGGAGCTAAATTTTGCTCTCCGCTCACTTTTTTGAGGCTAAAAAACCCGTAATACCAGCGTGGTCTTAAGGGAGCGGTGAGAAAAAAAGGCTTGTTAACAATGCAACCTTACCGACAAAAACTCGAAATCTAGCGGTTTGTATGTAATACTTCTGGATGTATTCTTTCACCCAACCACTCAACTAACTTGCGGCTAGATTACGAGTTGTGCATTAAGGTAAAAAAGCAGCGTTAACAGGTCCTAATGCTGCTTTTTTATGCCCACTGTTATTACGAGTCTTCAGGTATAGGTGTACCGCACTCTTTTTTGGCCTTACCGCTAATCAACTTACGTAACTTTCGTAAAGGCTTTTTTCAATGGGACTTCCATAGCGCCGGTATTATGAGTTTTTCCTGGGAGGCCAAAAAGTGAGCGGTACAGCCTCTACCGCCAAGATTCCTAACGCATTTTAAAGTCAGTAGTTAAGTTTTACGCTACAAAGCTGTAGCATAAAACTCATAACTAAAGTGCTAAAAAGTACACTAACTCCCATAAACTACCAATTAACCCCTAAACCGAGGCCCTCCCGCATCGCAAACACTAAAATAAATTTATTAACCCCTAATCTGCTGCTCCGGACATCGCTGCCACTAGAATAAACATATTAACTCCTAAACCGCCACACTCCCGCCTCGCAAACACTAGTTAAATATTATTAACCGCTAATCTGCTGCCCCCAACATCGCCGCCACCTACATTATACTTATTAACCCCTAATCTTCCGTTCTGGACATCGCCGCCACCTACATTATACATATTAACCCCTAATCTGCTGCCATCAACATCACCACCACCTACCTAAATTTATTAACCCCTAATCTGCCGTCCCCAATGTCGCCGCCACTATTCTAAATTTATTAACCCTTTAAACCTAAGTCTAAGCCTAACCCTAACACCCCCTAACTTAAATATAAATATAATATAAATAAATCTAAATACCAATTACTTTCATTACCTAAATTATTCCTATTTAAAACTAAATACTTACCTATAAAATAAACCCTAAGCTAGCTACAATATAACTTATAGTTACATTGTAGCTAGCTTAGGGTTTATTTTTATTTTACAGGCAAGTTTGTATTTATTTTAACTTAGTAGAATAGTTACTAAATAGTTATTAACTATTTAATAACTACCTAGCTAAAATAAATATAAATTTACCTGTAAAATAAAACCTAACATAAGTTACAATAGCACCTAACTCTACTCTACAATTAAATAAATTCCCTACATTAAATACAATTAAATAAATTAAATAAAATTAGCTAAATTACCAAAAACAAACACTAAATTACAGAAAATAAAAAACAACTAATTACACCTAATCTAATTGGCCTATCAAATTAAAAAAAGCCCCCCAAAAATAAAAAAAAAACCCTAGCCTAAACTAAACTACCAATAGCCCTTAAAAGGGCCTTTTGCAGGGCATTGCCCCAAAGAAATCAGCTCTTTTACCTGTAAAAAAAAATACAACCAAACCCCCAACAGTAAAACCCACCACCCACACAACCAACCCCCCAAATAAAAGCATAACTAAAAAAACCTAAGCTCCCCATTGCCCTGAAAAGGGCATTTGGATGGGCATTGCCCTTAAAATGGCATTTAGCTCTATTGCAGCCCAAAGTCCTAAACTAAAAAATAAACCCACCCAATACACCCTTAAAAAATCCTAACACTAACCCCCAGAGATTCACTTACCAGGAGAAGTCTGGATGGTGTAGGTAATATTTAGCAATTCTGGACGGTGTAGGTAATATTTAGCAATTCTGGACGGTGTAGGTAATATTTAGCAATTCTGGACGGTGTAGGTAATATTTAGCAATGCTGGACGGTGTAGGTAATATTTAGCAATTCTGGATGGTGTAGGTAATATTTAGGGATAACTGTGATGGGGTAGGTTGTGTACTGGAAACAAAGCAGGAACATTTCCATGAAGCAACTAACTTGAGCCCCTGGAATATCCTTGCTTTTAAACATCTAAGAATAGAAACTCTTGGTTATTCATTTGTTTTAGGCTACTTTATTCATTATATTTAAAGATTGGAAAAAAATAAAAGTATGATATTTAAACACAAATAAATCAATTATAAATATACTATAATGAAATTTAATAAGACATTTTGAAATGGCATATTGTCCCCTTTCCCTTATTAAATTATAAAAAGAATAAATATGAAAAATATGGTTGCCTCAGCATGACATTCTTATTAGCTATAAAATGTTTTACACTTTGCTTTAAAATATCTCTTTAGTTCAGGTTGTAAAAATTCAATTTCTCCTTCTGATGACATCTGATTTAAATATGCATATGTCAAGGTACATTAAAATGAATAACTTCAAAAACAGAGAGATAAAAACTCCTAGGTATCTAAAGGTTTTATGTGAAAACAAATTCTTATCACTAGGTAAATTTGTCCTCACTGCACCCTTAATGAATGACTATATTATAAGCAAGCATTATACAGAATTTCAATAGGATTAGTTATCACACTATCTATAAACAGAATATTTGAAAGAAGTTGAACATCAAAAGTATGATTACACAAAGAACATTTTGCTATACACACTTGTCATATTCTTTGTGCAGGAAATGTTTTCAATCATTTGAGCATCTCCTTTTAATTACAATAGTCAAGATGTTTGATATCCAAGTACATAACAAATATCATTTGTTTGAATTTGAAACACAGATTAATGATTTGTGACCTATGTGGTAGGCAGTGTGTGTTTGAATATTTATGGGGTATGAAGCCCTTGGAAGGACTAGCTCTAAAGTGAATGGAAGGACTAATATTGTCAGGTACCCATTTCCTAGAGTGTGACAATGAATAATTCAGAGGGATAAAATTTACTAAGATGCATTAAATATTTTCTATCATGGAAGTAATAGATCTTTTTTTTTAATGTCATGTACACTGAAACATTTTGCAGTCCCTCTTTTTGAATGATATATTTGATCGTGATTTCCTGCTTAAGGAATATACAGTATGTGTAATATTTGACTTAAATTTTTTTTTTTACATTTTCAACAAAATATCAATTACTTCATCATATTTTCTGTTATCTTTCATTAACAAATTGCTTTGATTATCAATTAATTGTGCAATGTATAATCGTTGTGCATTAACTTTGAATTATATACTGACATACATGATTTAATATGATTACATACAAAAAAGAATATGGACTGCGCTTCTCTGATCCCACAGAAGGTGATATAGCTAACACGGCACTACAGTGAGTTTACAGGCATGTAACCTGATAAGCAGGCCTATATTAAGCAGCAAGTATTGTAGGATAAATAGATCTCAGACAATGGGTAATACTTCAGAAAATAAACAAAGCAAATGAACAAAGCAAAAACAGTAATAACAACAGTAATAGAAATAACAATACTTCCCAAAGAATAATATGTAGACGTTGAGAAGGAAGGGAAAATATGAGGATGCTGCTCTGTTGGAGGGTGCAATGAACTGTGTTCCTGCTCCCAAGGGACAAACTGTAAAGACAAAAAAACACAGAGCGCAAACCTCTCTGAACGTAAAAGCAGTTTAATGAAATACACAGCATAAAACAGAACAAGTGCAAGCACGAACGTACATAACATAAAAAAATGCAGGCATAAAATATCACCACTCGGCAGTAGAACAGCTGGGCACAACTGAAAGTCCGTCACACTTTGTCACACCGGGTCTTTCCACCGGCTGTCTTTCACTCGGCTGTTGGAACTGTCTGCTATGGTAAAACGGTCCAAGCCGGAAGTCCAAAAGGTGACCGGAAATCAAAAATCGAAAAGGCAGAGGTAGATTCACAGAATCCTAACAGTGGTAGGCTACTGTAATGTAGCTCAATCTTTCTTGGTGCACTAAAGCTCTACAGCCTTAATGCCTTGGTCATGGGGAATACAAGTGTAAAGTGACGTCGCACGTAACCCATAAGAACTCTTTTTCCCATCTAATGCCTTCAAAAGTCCTAATGGTCTGGGTGGTATCTTTCAAAAAGGACCTAGTACCTTGGACCAGGGGTTGTAAGAAGTGGTCAATATATATAGAGAGATTGCTAGACAGGGACCCTATACCGGAGATAATGGGTCTCCCCGGTGGGTCCACTAAGGCCTTGTGTACCTTAGGGAGATGGTAAAAGATGGGAATAGAAGGGTCCCTGTCTAGCAAAAAACAAAACTCCTCATTATTAAGGATGCCACAAGATTTTGCTTGGCTCAGGATAACATTCAGTTCTTTAGTGAATTTTAGAGTGGGGTTAAAGGAGAGTCTTTTGTATGTGTCTGTATCATTTAAAATTCTTGTTGCCTCCTTAACATAATCCGATTTATCTTGAACCACTACTCCTCCACCCTTATCCGCTGTTTTGATCACTATATTAGGATTATTTTTCAGATTATGTAGTGTACTTCTTTCATGTTTAGAAAGGTTATCATTAAATCTGTTTAGCCATTTTCCATCTTTGTTTTCCCATAATTTGGAGAGGTCTGTGCTAACTAGTTTGTTAAAAATCTTAATGTGTTCCCCTTGGGCCCCCACCGGAAAAAAATTGGAAGGCTTCTTAAATTTAGTATGTGATATTGGGGGTTCCTCTTGTTCCTCATGTATGCTAAAATCCAAATTAGGTTGAGTAAACAGAGACATTTCATCTTGTAGGGAATTGAGTACTTGTAACGTAACTGTATCTTGACTATTTAGACTGTTCGTGCTCTGTGTAGTCCCAGATGCACTTCTAAAATCTGGTTGTTGTTTGATAAAATATCTCTTAAGTGTCATTTTTCTAATATATTTTTGTAAGTCGATATATGTTTCGAATTTGTTTGGTGCTTTCTTAGGGGCAAAATTCAAGCCCTTAGCAAGCAAATTGATCTCTTTATTGTTAAGTTTTTTGCTAGTCAAATCATATATCGACTCTTTGTTCTTCTCCAAATTCAACATCTGTAATCTTGCTCTCTGTATATTCCTTCCTCCTCTATTTCCTCGCTTGTTCTTTTTCTTTTCATGTGCGGCTCTTCTCTTGACCTTATTCCCTGTGGTGGGGGGAACGTGTGCTCCAGCCTCATAGCCTGTCTGTCCTCTAAAAAATGGTGATTGCTATTGATTCTACTTCTATTGGGTGTTGGCTCTCTCTGTTTCCACCCCTGTTGATCATTATTAGCTCCATGATTGTGTTTGAGTTTTGCTCCCTGTCTATCAAAATCCTGTATGGACGATTTGTTCCTATCTCTTTGTTCTTTAGAATGATTACCCCTTGGGGGAGCTCTGTTATAGTCATACCTCCGATGAAAACTGGACTGGTTATCCTCCCTAGCCGGATAGTACCTGGCATTGTGAACATATGATCTATTCTCAGTATAGTGGGTCTGGTTTCTATTCCCCTGATAGTTTCTTACAGGTGCATCCCTCTCATGTCTGTAGCCTGGATTACTGATATTTTTTCTAGCATTATAATTATAATTATGATTAGTGCTGTTCCTCCTAATGTGTGCATGAGATATGGGGGAATTGTAAGACCCTATATTTGTGTTATGGTTAGAGATAGAGTTTAGATATGGGTCTTGGTTCTTATTGTGTATATTATTACTGTGATTATTGGTGGCACTATAATTACTGGTATTATTTGGTCTTTTCTCAAGCTTATAGGTGAAAACCTTGTCATTTCTATAATCTTCTAGATCTCTACTTAGTTTAGCCTGTTTGGACTTGGCTAGGTCCTCATTTAGTTTTTTATTGCGTGCTTGTATGTTGTCATTAAGTTTTTTCCATCGTTCTTCCCCTTGGAATGGCCTGATCTTGGGAAGTATGGTGTCTATGGCAATCTTCACCTTTTTCAATTTTAGTTCTCTATGCTTGATCAAGATTTTAATCAATGTCATGGAGCAATCCTGAAGGGCCTTCTCCCAGTCTGTGGTTAATTCCACTTCCTCCAAGTCAAAAGCTGGGTATTTAAAAAGTCTGAGGCCCCTAGGGACCACTTCATGTAAGACATAATTGTCTAATAGGAGTAGATCCTGCCACTCCTTAGTGTCATTGTTAAGGAGTTTTTCTAAATCTCTGAACAAGTCTATGGGGTTCTCTGTGGGACTTTCTGAGGTGCAATTAGTTTCTAAATTGAGGATGTTTTGTGCACGTGATCTATTGTATCTAGATTCACAGTCCCCAAAAGAACACTCATAGTCAGTGCTAGTTTCCATGTTCTATAAGGATTACCCCTCAAAAATATATACCAAGGGAGATGTAAAATTGCTATGATTGATAATATTATATCTGATATAATGGGACAATTATGCTCTTGGAATACGTATAAAAACAACAACAAAGCTATATATAATCTCTAATATATAGAAAACAAATTTCAAACATACAACCACAATATATATATATGGGCAGAGATTCGCTGTCCAAAAACACAGAAATGATGAGTACATACAAAAAAGAATATGGACTGAGCTTCTCTGATCCCACAGAAGGTGATATAGCTAACACGGCACTACAGTGAGTTTACAGGCATGTAACCTGATAAGCAGGCCTATATTAAGCAGCAAGTATTGTAGGATAAATAGATCTCAGACAATGGGTAATACTTCAGAAAATAAACAAAGCAAATGAACAAAGCAAAAACAGTAATAACAACAGTAATAGAAATAACAATACTTCCCAAAGAATAATATGTAGACGTTGAGAAGGAAGGGAAAATATGAGGATGCTGCTCTGTTGGAGGGTGCAATGAACTGTGTTCCTGCTCCCAAGGGACAAACTGTAAAGACAAAAAAACACAGAGCGCAAACCTCTCTGAACGTAAAAGCAGTTTAATGAAATACACAGCATAAAACAGAACAAGTGCAAGCACGAACGTACATAACATAAAAAAATGCAGGCATAAAATATCACCACTCGGCAGTAGAACAGCTGGGCACAACTGAAAGTCCGTCACACTTTGTCACACCGGGTCTTTCCACCGGCTGTCTTTCACTCGGCTGTTGGAACTGTCTGCTATGGTAAAACGGTCCAAGCCGGAAGTCCAAAAGGTGACCGGAAATCAAAAATCGAAAAGGCAGAGGTAGATTCACAGAATCCTAACAGTGGTAGGCTACTGTAATGTAGCTCAATCTTTCTTGGTGCACTAAAGCTCTACAGCCTTAATGCCTTGGTCATGGGGAATACAAGTGTAAAGGGCCGTGACGTCGCACGTAACCCATAAGAACTCTTTTTCCCATCTAATGCCTTCAAAAGTCCTAATGGTCTGGGTGGTATCTTTCAAAAAGGACCTAGTACCTCGGACCAGGGGTTGTAAGAAGTGGTCAATATATATAGAGAGATTGCTAGACAGGGACCCTATACCGGAGATAATGGGTCTCCCCGGTGGGTCCACTAAGGCCTTGTGTACCTTAGGGAGATGGTAAAAGATGGGAATAGAAGGGTCCCTGTCTAGCAAAAAACAAAACTCCTCATTATTAAGGATGCCACAAGATTTTGCTTGGCTCAGGATAACATTCAGTTCTTTAGTGAATTTTAGAGTGGGGTTAAAGGAGAGTCTTTTGTATGTGTCCGTATCATTTAAAATTCTTGTTGCCTCCTTAACATAATCCGATTTATCTTGAACCACTACTCCTCCACCCTTATCCGCTGTTTTGATCACTATATTAGGATTATTTTTCAGATTATGTAGTGTACTTCTTTCATGTTTAGAAAGGTTATCATTAAATCTGTTTAGCCATTTTCCATCTTTGTTTTCCCATAATTTGGAGAGGTCTGTGCTAACTAGTTTGTTAAAAATCTTAATGTGTTCCCCTTGGGCCCCCACCGGAAAAAAATTGGAAGGCTTCTTAAATTTAGTATGTGATATTGGGGGTTCCTCTTGTTCCTCATGTATGCTAAAATCCAAATTAGGTTGAGTAAACAGAGACATTTCATCTTGTAGGGAATTGAGTACTTGTAACGTAACTGTATCTTGACTATTTAGACTGTTCGTGCTCTGTGTAGTCCCAGATGCACTTCTAAAATCTGGTTGTTGTTTGATAAAATATCTCTTAAGTGTCATTTTTCTAATATATTTTTGTAAGTCGATATATGTTTCGAATTTGTTTGGTGCTTTCTTAGGGGCAAAATTCAAGCCCTTAGCAAGCAAATTGATCTCTTTATTGTTAAGTTTTTTGCTAGTCAAATCATATATCGACTCTTTGTTCTTCTCCAAATTCAACATCTGTAATCTTGCTCTCTGTATATTCCTTCCTCCTCTATTTCCTCGCTTGTTCTTTTTCTTTTCATGTGCGGCTCTTCTCTTGACCTTATTCCCTGTGGTGGGGGGAACGTGTGCTCCAGCCTCATAGCCTGTCTGTCCTCTAAAAAATGGTGATTGCTATTGATTCTACTTCTATTGGGTGTTGGCTCTCTCTGTTTCCACCCCTGTTGATCATTATTAGCTCCATGATTGTGTTTGGGTTTTGCTCCCTGTCTATCAAAATCCTGTATGGACGATTTGTTCCTATCTCTTTGTTCTTTAGAATGATTACCCCTTGGGGGAGCTCTGTTATAGTCATACCTCCGATGAAAACTGGACTGGTTATCCTCCCTAGCCGGATAGTACCTGGCATTGTGCACATATGATCTATTCTCAGTATAGTGGGTCTGGTTTCTATTCCCCTGATAGTTTCTTACAGGTGCATCCCTCTCATGTCTGTAGCCTGGATTACTGATATTTTTTCTAGCATTATAATTATAATTATGATTAGTGCTGTTCCTCCTAATGTGTGCATGAGATATGGGGGAATTGTAAGACCCTATATTTGTGTTATGGTTAGAGATAGAGTTTAGATATGGGTCTTGGTTCTTATTGTGTATATTATTATTACTGTGATTATTGGTGGCACTATAATTACTGGTATTATTTGGTCTTTTCTCAAGCTTATAGGTGAAAACCTTGTCATTTCTATAATCTTCTAGATCTCTACTTAGTTTAGCCTGTTTGGACTTGGCTAGGTCCTCATTTAGTTTTTTATTGCGTGCTTGTATGTTGTCATTAAGTTTTTTCCATCGTTCTTCCCCTTGGAATGGCCTGATCTTGGGAAGTATGGTGTCTATGGCAATCTTCACCTTTTTCAATTTTAGTTCTCTATGCTTGATCAAGATTTTAATCAACCTTCTCCCAGTCTGTGGTTAATTCCACTTCCTCCAAGTCAAAAGCTGGGTATTTAAAAAGTCTGAGGCCCCTAGGGACCACTTCATGTAAGACATAATTGTCTAATAGGAGTAGATCCTGCCACTCCTTAGTGTCATTGTTACGGAGTTTTTCTAAATCTCTGAACAAGTCTATGGGGTTCTCTGTGGGACTTTCTGAGGTGCAATTAGTTTCTAAATTGAGGATGTTTTGTGCACGTGATCTATTGTATCTAGATTCACAGTCCCCAAAAGAACACTCATAGTCAGTGCTAGTTTCCATGTTCTATAAGGATTACCCCTCAAAAATATATACCAAGGGAGATGTAAAATTGCTATGATTGATAATATTATATCTGATATAATGGGACAATTATGCTCTTGGAATACGTATAAAAACAACAACAAAGCTATATATAATCTCTAATATATAGAAAACAAATTTCAAACATACAACCACAGTATATATATATGGGCAGAGATTCGCTGTCCAAAAACACAGAAATGATGAGTACATACAAAAAAGAATATGGACTGCGCTTCTCTGATCCCACAGAAGGTGATATAGCTAACACGGCACTACAGTGAGTTTACAGGCATGTAACCTGATAAGCAGGCCTATATTAAGCAGCAAGTATTGTAGGATAAATAGATCTCAGACAATGGGTAATACTTCAGAAAATAAACAAAGCAAATGAACAAAGCAAAAACAGTAATAACAACAGTAATAGAAATAACAATACTTCCCAAAGAATAATATGTAGACGTTGAGAAGGAAGGGAAAATATGAGGATGCTGCTCTGTTGGAGGGTGCAATGAACTGTGTTCCTGCTCCCAAGGGACAAACTGTAAAGACAAAAAAACACAGAGCGCAAACCTCTCTGAACGTAAAAGCAGTTTAATGAAATACACAGCATAAAACAGAACAAGTGCAAGCACGAACGTACATAACATAAAAAAATGCAGGCATAAAATATCACCACTCGGCAGTAGAACAGCTGGGCACAACTGAAAGTCCGTCACACTTTGTCACACCGGGTCTTTCCACCGGCTGTCTTTCACTCGGCTGTTGGAACTGTCTGCTATGGTAAAATGGTCCAAGCCGGAAGTCCAAAAGGTGACCGGAAATCAAAAATCGAAAAGGCAGAGGTAGATTCACAGAATCCTAACAGTGGTAGGCTACTGTAATGTAGCTCAATCTTTCTTGGTGATTTAATATGATGTTGTTTATTCATTAGAGTGTTAAAACAATCCCCAATTGAAATATAGTATATGATAAAAAAAATGAACACTCTTTTTAAAGACACTGGGGTCTATTCCAATCCATCAGAAGAGAAAAAAAAACACTTTCAAGGTTTTTTTTTTTACATTTGAGGTTATAACAGTACATCATAAAATTACTTGTAAGTGTTTTTTTTATTTTCCACTATAAAATCCCTTAAAGGGACAGTCAAGTCCAAAAAATATTTTTATGATTCAAATAGGGCATGCAATTTTAAACAACTTTCCATTTTACTTTTATCACCAATTTTGTTTTGTTCTGTTTCTATTCTTAGTTGAAAGCTAAACCTAGGTAGGCTCATATGCTAATTTCTTAGACCTTGAAGGCCGCCTCTTATGTGAATGCATTTTGACAGTTTTTCACCACTTGAGGGAGTTAGTTCATGTGTGTCATATAGATAACATTGAGCTCACACGCGCGAAGGAGTAAGCACTGATTGGCTAAAATGCAACTCTGTCAAAAGAAGTGAAATAAGGGGGCAGTTTGCAGAGGCTTAGATACAAGGTAGTCACAGAGGTAAAAAGTGTATTATTATAACTGTGTTGGTTATGCAAACTTGGGGTATCTATCTTTTTAAACAACAACAAATCTGGTGTTGATTGTCCCTTTAAGGTACTCTATTCATTACAAAATACTTTTTTTTTTTACCTTTTTATTATTATTTTTTTGTTAATCTAATTTAACAGATTTGACCACTTGAAAATCCCTTTGACCTCTTTCACACACCTCTTTGAAAATGTTTGGAATGGATTATCACCTTGTTTGCTGCAATGGTTTCTTCCATAGCTAAACTCTACCCACCACTTGCCTATTTTAAGTAGCTAATCCCTATGTGGTACTTGAGTAGACACAGCTAGCCTGTATCATTTAGTTTGTAAACTATCCATTGTTTTACATTTCTTCTTTTACAAAGAATGATAGGAATGTATATGACTGTAGGAAGAAAAGGCCGGAGTTCCTGGGCTGGAATTTGTAAGGTAGTTTATGAGTAAATAGGTGTATAGGTTGAGTGGTTTAAGCCCCTCCCACCCCAACATAGGCTCGATAACAGATAAGGAAGTAATTCAACTTGGAGAGGTCACAAAGGAGGAAGGGAAGAGTGGATATGATACAGTTAAGGGCAAGATGCTTACTCTTTGGTCGGATTGATATAAGACCGCTCGTGTACCCTTAGGGATTTTAATAGCTGCAGCTGGTGGTTAGTATGTAATACAATATGGTCTTCCTTAACCAGTGGCATTAAATGTGCAGCTGATTTATTTAGCAGTGTATACGACTGTGGTGATGAGGTGGTGAAATTGGGGTCAGGCTAGTAGGCACCACATTGAGGGAGTTGGAGGATCCCATGGCATACTCAGTCTGGGGCCATGATTCGGTGGTCTAGCTACTGGGCAGGCTGTGCCGTGGGCTCTTCTTCTCTCCTCATGCCAGGCCACAGGGGTGGGCGGTCCTCCCCTGATATGTGAGACCCAAGTTCATGTTCAAATGCCGTTGCATTTTGTTATGTGATTGGAATTGGTTATTGAAATAATATTTAATTGATCACTCTCATATGCATTTCTGACATAAAGGCAACATTTCTGTTATAATAATTAAAGTGACCTTTCCATTATTTGGCCAAGAATCAAATTTTGTTGTTTATTTATTTCAGGTATATAAGTATAAATAGGTAAATATAATGTACATTTTTGGGGATCTGTTTGTGATAAGTTGTGTATCTAGGTGGGTGGGTCATTGCATTGGAAGCAGAATGGAGCCTCTATGGTCTTAATATCTCTGATGAAGCCAATTAGGCACATATCTATGGTAGGATTATAATTATGAACATGCCATGTACGCTTTCAGCTCTCAGAACTGGAAAACTGTTAGTTTCAGACTTAAATTACAGGAAGAGGTGACAAAATAAATAACAAGTTTATTGCAATTTCTTTTTAACAGTGGCACAGCAGCAGAAAGTGCACTTAGGTTGCCAGTCAGGACAGCCAGTTGTTGCAAAATCACAATCTTTTTATTATAATCTAAAGTTTGGGTGCACTGTCCCTTTAAATTGCAACAAAACAAACAAAAGCTGTCAAATATAAAAAATAAAAGCTTCTCCCTTTTAGGAGACTAAACAGTTAATTTAAGCTAACTAAAAGAACTCTAGCCAGCTACCTTGTTCCAGAGTTTAAATAAACAGTTTTCAAGCAATTAATACATTGCACCATTAAAAAGGTGAAAAACATTGTTTATTTAGCCTCGCAGGTTCTTGATGCAATCATTAAAGAAAATGGGCTGACCCCGCGAGTTGCAAGCTGTCTCCCATAGAAATAACGAGAGCTCTCTTATATGTAAAAGTTTGCAATGGAGGCAGAAGTACAGAGCGAGAACCCGGAGTGAGTTTAAACTTTAATATTACGCCTAATACAAATCAGAATACGCTTTTTTCAGTGCACTGTACCTTAAAATCACTGTTACTTTCACATGCATAGGTTTTCATTTCAGAGTAATGTGTTTTTGTGTATCTTGATAAAAGCTTGCCACCTTTTAATTTGCATTAAAAAACCAATGAGATCTGTGCAAAATAAGATGTGCATATTTATACGATTTATTTCTGTGTAATTTACATGAAAATTTTACATTTTTGATATGATTTAACAATACAGGGCTAGATAACAAGTGGCACGCAAACATTTGCGCTAGTATTATTATAATCTTTTGTGCCCCCTTTCCATTGTGCTGATATTACAAGTTGAGTGCAATCACAATTTTGCTAGTGCACTCTTAATTTACGTGAGAATCTTTACCGCGATCTCAAAGCTGTGGTTAACTGTTTTACTAAAATAAAAAGTTGCACAAAGCACTTCAAAAAATGTATTACAAAGTAAACTTACACTCACATTAACACTGTCTAATAAAAATAATTTAAAAAAATATTGCACACAAAAGTTATTAGGGCTCAAAGATATGAGATCTCAGGTGTTAGAAAAAAAGGGCCACAAAAGGGCTTTAACATTGAGATATTAAACAAAAAACAAAAAATAAATAACCATCAAATAATCACACACTTGACAAATAGATAAGTATACCTAAAGATTAGAACCAAACATAAAACTTATTTATTCAATAAGTTTAAAAGAACATCCTACTGAATATTAATAATAAAAAAAAAAACTTAACATATATATAGAAACAAAGTAGCACTGTTGGAGTCTTTGGAGATAAACACATACAATGTCAGTCCTAATAATTCAATAAAGCAACAAATCGTGGGTTCAAAAATTATAATAATATGTACACGGAATAGGAATCCGAGGCCCATTGTGGGACATCCATTGTGTTAGAAAAAGTTCCCTAGCACGTTACCAGTTATGATTTTGTGACACCTACAAAGGTGGAATACAGGTTGGGCTTATCACACTATCTCTCAATAGATGGCTACTCACAATTATTGGGAAAAGGGTCCAGGCTTGATCCAAATGAAAATGTTTTAATTGTAAATACTGACACTCCTAATAATAATACGATCTGTATAAGTCATACAATGTTACCAATAATCCAGAGTACTCACGAACAGGCATTTTGGGTTAAAGAGTTAAAGAATCCTGCCAGCCCAAAGACCTTTAGATCAATTGGGTCCTAAGAGAGACTGACTGACCAGTATATAAAGCTCTTTACTAATTGCATGGCCATACTTATATAGTCACTGACTTTAGGACAACATCTACAAATGACATGCTTTTATTTTCCATTTACAGTGTCTCACAAAAGTGAGTACACCCCTCACATTTTTGTAAATATTTTATTATATCTTTTCATGTGACAACACTAAATAAATGACACTTTGCTACAATGTAAAGTAGTGAGTGTACAGCCTGTATAACAGTGTAAATTTGCTGTCTCCTCAAAATAACTCAACACACAGCATTAATGTCTAAACCGTTGGCAACAAAATTGAGTACACCCCTAAGTTGAAATGTCCAAATTGGGCCCAAAATATCAATATTTTGTGTGGCCACCATTATTTTCCAGTCCTGCCTTAACCCTCTTGGGCATGGAGTTCACAGGTTGCTACTGGAGTCCTCTTCCACTCCTCCATGACAACATCACGGAGCTGGTGGATGTTAGAGACCTTGCGCTCCCCCACCTTCCGTTTGAGGATGCCAAACAGATGGGTTTATGTCTGGAGACATGCTTGGCCAGTCCATTACCTTTACCCTCAGCTTCTTTAGCAAGGCAGTGGTAGTCTTGGAGGTGTGTTTGGGGTCGTTATCATGTTGGAATACTGCTCTGAGGCCCAGTCTCCAAAGGGAGGGGATCATGCTCTGCTTCAGTATGGCATTCATAGTTCCATCAATACAATGTAGCTCCGCAGTGCCGGCAGCACTCATGCAGGCCCAGACCTTGACACTCCCACCACCATGCTTGACTGTAGGCAAGACACACTTTTCTTTTTACTCCTCACCTGGTTGCCGCCACACATCGTTGACACCATCTGAACCAAATAAGTTTATCTTGGTCTCATTGGACCACAGGACATGGTTCCAGTAATCCATGTCCTTAATCTGCTTGTCTTCAGCAAACTGTTTGCAGGCTTTCTTGTGCATCATTTTTAGAAGAAGCTTCCTTCTGGCACAACAGCCATGCAGACCAATTTGTTGCAGTGTGCTGCGTATGGTCTGAGCACTGACAGGCTGACCCCCATCCCTTCAACCTCTGCAGCAATGCTGGAAGCACTCATATGTCTATTTCCCAAAGATAACCTATGGATATGATGACCATTGCAAGGCCTGTTCTGAGTGGAACCTGTCCTGTGAAACCGCTGTATGGTCTTGCCCACTATACTGCAGCTCAGTTTCAGGGTCTTGGCAATCTTCTTATAGCCTAGGCCATCTTTATGTAGAGCAACAATTCTTTTTTATAGATCCTCAGAGAGTTCTTTGCCATGAGATGCCATGTTGAACTTCCAGTGACCAGTATGAGAGAGTGTGAGAGCGATAACACCAAATTTAACACACCTGCTACCCATTCACACCTGAGTCCTTGTAACACTAACGAGTCACATGACACTGGGGGGGGGGGGAATGGCTAATTAGGCCCAATTTGGACATTTCCACTTAGGGGGTGTACTCACTTTTGTTTGACAACGGTTTAGACATTAATGCCTGTGTGTTGAGTTATTTTGAGGGGACATCAAATTTACACTGTTATACATGCTGTACACTTACTACTTTACATTGTAGCAAAGTGTAATTTCTTCAGTGTTGTCACATGAAAAGATATAATAAAAAATTTACAAAAATTTAAAGGGTGTACTCAGTTTTCTAAAGACCGCTGCTCCATAACCTATCCGCCTGCTCTGAGGCGGCGGACAGACATCGCTAGAAATCAACCCAATCCAATACGATCGGGTTGATTGACACCCCCTGCTAGCGGCCGATTGGTTGCAAATCTGCAGGGGGCAGTATTGTACCAACAGTTTACAAGAACTGTTGGTGCAATGATAAATGCCGAGAGCTTATGCTGTCGGCATTTATCGATGTGCAGTGAAGATTAGGCGCAATATTGGATCATGTCTGCTCGCACAATGATAATTCGGGCCTCTGGTCACACTTGCACTGTCATGATTACCAGTAATAGTACTGGAATTATTAAAATCAGGTTTTTAAAGGAGATTGTTTAATCGTGACTTTCATAGTTAACTATTGCAATCCGTGTCTATTTGCATCACTGCTAACCCACATAAAGGCATATTTTAGGTTGTCAGGATGGGCAAAGTGTGCACTCTTTTTCTATAGCTTTATGGTCGATTTGCAACTTAGACAAGTAATTTTAAACATTGTTTTCTACTATTGTTTATTAAAGCACTGTTTCCATTTTGGTGTGAACTGAAAACATAATAGTGACTACAAGTTTCTATGGAAAACATTTATATTATTTTCTTTTATTGGATTTTAACATTGTTTAAACTGTAATTCATGATCCCGCTGCATTGATACATTGTATATTCCTGACACCTAGTAGTGATATTGCGAACCTAAAATTTTGCGTTCGCGAACGGCTAACGCAAACTTCCGCAAAAGTTTGCGAACCGGCAAACCGGGTGAACCGCCATAGACTTCAATAGGCAGGCGAATTTTAAAACCCACAGGGATTCTTTCTGGCCACAAAAGTGAAGGAAAAGTTGTTTCAAGGGGACTTACACCTGGACTGTGGTATGCCGGAGGGGTCCATGGCAAACTCCCATGGAAAATTACAAAGTTGATGCAGAGTCTGGTTTTAATCCATAAAGGGCATACATCACCTAACATTCCTAAATTGTTTGGAATAACGTGCTTTAAAACATCATTTATGATGTTGTATCGTTCAGGTAGTGTAAGTTTTTTTTTTTTTTAAATGTACACTACTGTTTTAGCAGATATGGCTTGCACCGGTGTGACACTGTGCCCTGGCAGGACCTGGAACGCACACGTGTGAGGGAAACTGACTGCTATTATTTCACAATAAAAAAGGTGTTTTTTTTTTAAATGTATGTACACTACTGTTTTAGTAGATATGACTTGCACTGGTGTGACACTGTGCCCTGGCAGGACCTGGAGTGCAAACTCCCATGGAAAATTACATAGTTGATGCAGAGTCTGGTTTTAATCCATAAAGGGCATAAATAACCTAACATTCCTAAATTGTTTGGAATAACGTGCTTTAAAACATCAGGTATGATGTTGTATCGTTCAGGTAGTGTAAGGTTTTTTTTTTTTTTAAATGTACACTACTGTTTTAGCAGATATGACTTGCACTGGTGTGACACTGTGCCCTGGCAGGACCTGGAGCGCACACGTGTGAGGGAAACTGACTGCTATTATTTCACAATAAAAAAGGTGTTTTTTTTTTTAAATGTATGTACACTACTGTTTTAGTAGATATGACTTGCACTGGTGTGACACTGTGCCCTGGCAGGACCTGGAGTGCAAACTCCCATGGAAAATTACATAGTTGATGCAGAGTCTGGTTTTAATCCATAAAGGGCATAAATAACCTAACATTCCTAAATTGTTTGGAATAACGTGCTCTAAAACATCAGATATGATGTTGTATCGTTCAGGTAGTGTAAGGTTTTTTTTTTTTTTTAAATGTACACTACTGTTTTAGCAGATATGACTTGCACTGGTGTGACACTGTGCCCTGGCAGGACCTGGAACGCACACGTGTGAGGGAAACTGACTGCTATTATTTCACAGTAAAAAAAGTTTTTTTTTTTTATGTATGTACACTACTGTTTTAGTAGATATGACTTGCACTGGTGTGACACTGTGCCCTGGCAGGACCTGGAGCGCACACGTGTGAGGGAAACTGACTGCTATTATTTCACAATAAAAAAGTTTTTTTTTTTTTTTTTTTAAATGTATGTACACTACTGTTTTAGCAGATATGACTTGCACTGGTGTGACACTGTGCCCTGGCAGGACCTGGAATGCACACTTTTAAAGGAAACTGACTGCTATAATTTCACAGTAAAAAAAGGTGTGTTTTTTTTTAAATGTATGTACACTACTGTTTTAGTAGATATGACTTGCACTGGTTTGACACTGTGCCCTGGCAGGACCTGGAGTGCACACGTGTGAGGGAAACTGACTGCTATTATTTCACAATAAAAAAGGTTGTTTTTTTTTAAATGTATGTACACTACTGTTTTAGCAGATATGACTTGCACTGGTGTGACACTGTGCCCTGGCAGGACCTGGAACGAACACGTGTGAAGGAAACTGACTGCTATTATTTCAAATTAAAAAAAGGTTTTTGTTTTTTTAAATGTACACTACTGTTTTAGCAGATATGACTTGCACTGGTGTCACACTGTGCCCTGGCAGGACCTGAAACGCACACGTGTGAAGGAAACTGACTGCTATTATTTCAAATTAAAAAAAGTTTTTTTTTTTTTTAAATGTACACTACTGTTTTAGCAGATATGAGTTGCACTGGTGTCACACTGTGCCCTGGCAGGACCTGAAACGCACACGTGTGAAGGAAAATGACTGCTATTATTTCAAATTAAAAAAAGTTTTTATTTTATTTTAAATGTACACTACTTTTTTTAGCAGATATGACTTGCACTGGTGTCACACTGTGCCCTGGCAGGACCTCAAATGCACACGTGTGAAGGAAAATGACTGCTATTATTTCAAATTAAAAAAAGTTTTTTTTTTTTTTTTAAATTTACACTACTGTGTCACCAGATATGAGTGGTGGCACTGGGCAAGTGGGCACAGTTTACGCTGTGAGCCTGAGCTGGCAGGCAGGCTGCAATTAGATTACACAGAAAAAAAAAAAAAAAAGCAGACTGATGTTCTAGCCCTAAAAAGGGCTTTTTGGGGTGCTGTCCTTACAGCAGAGATCAGATGAGTCCTTCAGGACTGTAGTGGACACTGAATACACTAGCCTAGCTATCGATTTCCCTATTAAATCAGCAGCAGCTACACTGTCCCTCCTCTCACTAAGAATGCAGGCTCCGAATGAATCTAAAATGGATGCTGTCCAGGAGGTGGGAGGGTCTGGGAGGGAGTGTCTGCTGCTGATTGGCTGGAATGTGTCTTGCGACTGTGAGCTACAGGGTCAAAGTTTACTCAATGATGACAAATAGGGGGCGGATCGAACATCGCATATGTTCGCCGTCCCCTGCGAACATGCTATGTTCGCTGCGTACTATTCGCGGCAGAACTGTTCGTGACATCACTAACACCTAGGCAACACAGGATTTTTTTTTCGGAATGCAATTATTTATATTATATATATATATGTGTGTGTTAATATGTGTGTTTCCCTAGACTGCTATGTAAAACAAATTTTCCAATTTACGGGCGCGTGATAAATTAGTACTCCACTTTTAATCTGCCCTAAATAAATGCTAGATAGAATGAAGCACTCAAAAAAAAGATTATTCTGAGAATTACATGTAGATGTACTTTTTAAAGTTTCATTAGCTGTTTAAATATTGACAAAATAAGTGTAAAGTTTTAGGGGTAGATTTATCAAGCAGCGGATGCTGCAATCCACCGTTGAAGTTTCTGGCTTGCCGGAAACTTAAGTTAAGAAGCAGTGGTCATAGCACCGCTGCTCCTTAACTCATCCACCATCTCTGAGGTGGCGGACAGCAATCATCCCGATCAGATACGATTGGGATGATTCACCTACCCTGCTAGCGGCCGATTGGCCGTGAATGTGCAGGGACTGCATTGCACAAGCATTTCAACAGAAATGCTAGTGCAATGTTAAATGCTGACTGCTTGATAATTTTGGCCCCTTGGTGTCTATAAAACAATAGGAGCTGTCATGTTGTAACTTAGGTTGCCTTCTCTGTTGTGACCATTTAGGGACAGTTATAAATAGGTCCCTAGAGTGTGCAATATAACAGTGTTCTGTACTTCCATTTCTAATAGGTACTGAAAAGCTTATAATTTCACTATGGAAATACAGGAAAAAGGAACAAAATAAATAATGAAATTATATTGCAGAGTTTTTTTATACATACGATTTATCATTTTATATTATCATCTCAAATTGTTTAATATCCCTTTAATGTGAGTGTAATTGTACTTAAACATGTATTTATGTTGTGTTTAGTGCAACTTTTTTCTTCCCCTATTCATTTGCTTTCAATTCATAATACACTAGCTTTTTTTTGTTGCAAGCAAAAAGCCGAAAAAATCAATATCGCTTGTGCTCTACAGTTAGCTCACCACTCATAGTCTAGCCCAAAATGGGCTGATCTTGTAAGGCGATACTACCTCATTATGGGCCAGATTACAAGTGGAGCACAAAATATTGCTTTAGCTAATGCGCTATTTGCACTCAACTTTGTAATCTCAAAAGATAAAACAATAAAACTATTAGCCTTCATAAGGGTAATGTTGTTTTTACACTAGGAAACACACCACTAAAAAATAAATAAATGTAAAAAAGAGAGCAAAACAACAGTTTTACTAAAGTCCATTTCTTGATTAGTTTAAATTACTATGCTGCTGGTATCCCCCAAATGTATCTCCACATAAATAAGTATTTTAAAAGGCTTTCATTAAATGTGACTTATTTAATTTAAAGAATTTAGAGGGATGCATTTACCAAAATCCTTTGAATAAATAAACCATTGCCATTATCACTAATATGGCTAAAGCACATTTAAAGGGACACTGAACCCAATTTTTTTCTTTCAGGATTCAGATAGAGTATAACATTTTAAGCAACTTTCTAGTTCACTCCTATTATCAAGTTTCCCTTGTTCTCTTGCTATCTTTAGTTTAAAAGCAGGAATATAAATCTTAGCAGCCAGCCCATTTTAGGTTCAGCACCATGGATAGAGCTTGCTTATTGGAGGCTTACATTTACCCACCAATAAGCAAGCATAACCCAGGTTCTCAACCAAAAAGGGGCCGGCTCCTATGCATCACATTCCTGCTTTTTAAATAAAGATAGCAAGAGAACAAAGAAAAATTGATAATAGTAGTACATTAGAAAGTTGTTTAAAATTGCGTGCTCTATCTGAATCATAAAATAAAACATATGCGTTTAGTCTCCCTTAAACCAGTTCCTTTAAGGCTCTTGAATATTACAATTTCCTTTCAGTTCATTTGGGTATTTTTAACATTACTTGAAGTTGAAGATCATGGAAGACAGATCATGGAAGTATTAGGGGCCAATTTATCATGATGTGGGCAGGGCATGATCCGCTGATCCAACATCGCTAGATGCCGACAGCATATGCTGTCAACGTTTAACATTGTATAATCATTTCTAGTGAAATGCTTGTGCAATGCCGACCCTGAACATTCAAGGCCAATCGGCTGCTAGGAGGGGATGTCAATCATCTGATCTTAACTGATCGGGATGATTGCTATCCACTGCCTCAGAGGTGGTGGATAAGTTAAGGAGCAGTGATCTTACGACTGCTGCTTCTTAACTTCCGCTTCAGTTGGGCCTGAAGCGGAGTGGGTCGGAAGCAGTATCCGCTGCTTAATAAATCGATTCCTTAGTATTTAGATAGAGTGTACTATTTAAAAAAAAGATAAAAGTGTTCCAATTCTATTTTCAAATATATCTTTTTCTCTTGGTATCCTTTGCTGACACAGATCTCCTCTTCATACATACATACTTTGGTAGGCCCAGGAGCATGCAACTGCGTTGAGCACTTAGGAACCAATGTTCAAAGCATTGTCACAATAGTGCCATATTTTTAAGGTCTCCACATCACAATCGAGATTGCAGATGAATTGTTCTATAGGAATCAAATAATTGTGTGAAGGTAGTCTCACAAGGAGAAGTTTTAGTATACTTCACTGTTGGTAGCGAGGCTTCTCTGCCAGTGGTGGAATGTTCATATCAGCATTGCCTTGGGCATGATCCCTTTAGAAAGTAGTGAATGACAAAATAATTTACATGTATGTACTGAAACTTTTTTTTTCACTTTTATTAAGTCATAAATACATACAGATATACATTCACCAGCCACTTTATTAGGTACATCTGTTCAATTGCTTGGTAACACAAATTGCTAATTAGCCAATTGCGTGGCAGCAACTCAAAGCATTTAGGCATCTAGAAGTTCAAACCAAGCATCAGAATGGGGAAGAAAGGGGATTTAAGTGACTTTGAACGTTGTTATTTCAAAAACTGCTGATCGACTGGGATTTTCACGCACAACCATCTCTATGGTTTACAGAGAATGGTCCAAAAAAGAGAAAATATCCAGTGAGCGGCAGTTGTGTGGACAAAAATGCCTTGTTGAGGTCAGAGGAGAATGGGCAAACTGGTTCGAGATGATAGAAAGGCAAGAGTAACTCAAATAACTACTTGTTACAACCAAGGTATGCAGAACACCATCTTTGCATGGACAACACGTTGAACCTTGAAGAAGATGGGCTACAGCAGCAGAAGACTACACTGGGTGCCCAGTCAGGAACAGCAGCCCTCAGCTGTAACTATAAAGCTTCTGTAGTATCCTGATGGTAGGACGTATGTATACTATGGGCTTTGTATCACATAGCATATATGTCATTTTGGGTTAAGGGGTAAAAGAGACATTGTAATGGAAAAGTGCCAAGCTGTAATTCATTAGGGCAGACATGTTTGCACTTCTCGACCCTAGAATTCTGTGTTGAAACTCTCCTAAAGAGAAAGGCATTGATGTTCCGTATCAGGAAAAAGCAGGTGTTAAAAAGGCTTCTCCAAGGGATAATGTACCATGTCACAAAGCTCAAATCATCTCAAACTAGTTTCTTGAATATGACAATTAGTACACTGTATTCCAATGGCCTCCACAGTCAACAGATCTCAATCTAATAGAGCACCTTTGGGATGCAGCAACTGAGTGATGCTATCATGTCAATATAGACCAACATGTCTGAGGAATAGTTCCAACACATTGTTGAATCTATGCCATGAACAATTAAGGCAGTTCTGAAGGCAAAATGGGGTCCAACCTGATACTAGCAAGGTGTACCTAAGAAAGTGGCCGGTGAGTGTATATTATAGATTACCTCCTTCGTAAACCTTTATCTTTGGAACACAAGGTCATCTTTCAGTAATGCAAGTTCTTCTTCTCTCTGTACATTCTTGGTTGATGTATTTGGTGCACCACTGTATCTTCTTTCCTCACATGCTGTTCTTCAATTGACTCTCTGTCTCTTTGAGATGCTTGAGTAGGAGCCACATATGAACATTGTTACCTTCTTCTAGCAATCACATCTCTTAGAAGAAAATCCAGCCATGACTTATATGTAAAGATAGGAACTTTAGAATTTAAAAATGCTATAAAATAACAATGATCACCTGCTTGTGCCAACAGTAAGTGTGGGAGGAAAAGCAGGAGGCAGGCAGGCGGACAGCCTAGCGGCAGAGGGGGAGGGACCCTATACTGCATTTAAAAAAATGAAGGGAGAGGGAGGGAGGGAGGGATGAGCAGCTACATTACAAAAAAAGGATAGAGTGGGGGGTTCCCATATCAAGGATCGCTGGGAGTGAGGAGGTGGGGGGATCACTACACTACAAAAAAACATTTAAAAAATATAAAACTGAAAAAAATGTGTAAGTTAGGTACTGGCAGATAGCTGCCATTACAAAATATGGCCACCATTAGTAAGAAGGGGAGGATTAGAGAGCTGTTTGGAAGGGATCAGGGAGGTGGAAGGGTTGAGGAAGATCCCTGCACTGCAGGTTGTGGGGGGAAAGAGTGGTTTGGGAGGGATTAGGGGGAGGGAGGTGCCAGGTGAGAGGGTGATCTCTATACTACAGCTAAAATTAACCTTATAAGCCACCTGATTAACCCCTTCGCTGCTGGGAATAATTGAAATGTGGTGCACAGCTGCAATTAGCGGCCTTCTCATTACCAGAAATCAATGTATGTCTGCTATTTCTGAACTAAGGGGATCCAGAGATATCTTTACAACCATTTGTGTCATGATTGCATAAGCAGTATGTAAATTATTTCAATTACAAACCCAACGCATTTGGTGGTGAAATGGTGACATGAAATATACCAAAACAAAGATCTATTTCTGTTTAAATGGAGTGAGAGAAAAAATTCTAAAAATTATCTGGTATTATGGGCAAGTTCTTCTCTAAAATTCCAAGGAGGATAAGGATCAAATAAACAATCTGTTATGCATATACAGTATATCCATGTATCAACTAAACCTTTTTAACAATATATGGCAAATTAAAAAAAAAAAATACATTTAAGCTTAAGACCAGTTGCTACTTGGCATATCAGCAGAAGTTGAGTGTATATGTATATGACTCTGTAATTGTCGGATGGCTAACAAATGATACAGGGAGCATTAAATGCATTTCATGTTAAATAAAATAAAATGCTTTTCTATCTTTAAAGGAAAACAGTACTTTTCTTAAAATTGGCTGCTGCTTGTCCAGAGAGAGTTATCTGGGCAACTTAGAGGATCCAGCATAAGCATAGACACCATACGCTTGTTTTTCCAACATGGGAATACCCATTGAAAAGGCAATTTGATGTTGGGATTTCATCATTCCACAGGATATGCTATGTGGCCCCTCCACTTGTGTTTCTTCTAGACGTTCTGGAATATATAGTGCTGCTGAGTCAGAGGGTTGAAAATTTTGTCCTTGACCAGCAGATTGAGCAAAGCTAAGACAAGCTTTATGGATACGTTAGCTAGGAATTCCTCCTATGAGAAGTGCCAAATGTAGCATAAATTGTTTCTGCTATAGGTGTAAGGGAACACCCAGTGTCCAGAAGCAGTAAGTGCTACTCGCAGGGGCAGAACTACTAGGGGTGCAAGAGGTGCAGTGGCACCGGGGCCCGAGTGCTGGGGGGGGGGGGCATCAAGCAGTGCAGCAGCAGGCTGCATGTGTAACATGCAAGAAAAATGAAAAAAGTGACTCATCTAGGGATGTGCCAAGCCAAAGGCAGGGTGGTATCTGACCCTTAGACCACCATTCATTGTGGAACAGATGCTGGGGGATGGAGTTTTTGGAGTGTGTGTTTACAGCTCTCCTAAAGCATTAGGGTGAGCAAAACATGCAACTTCCAGCTGCACAGTCTCCCCATCTCTCACATTCCTGCCAGCCAGAGATGTCTTCTGTTTTGCTCTCCCCTCACCTTATGCTCCAACGTGTAAGCTGTGTGCTGTGACAGAGACAGCTACAGGGCTGGAGTGATTTAGTAGCCTAGCTTTACTGCAGGTAAAAGTGCTGTCTCTATTGGCCATCTCAGCAACAAAAGCATGATTTTATTTTCCCTTTCTGTCAGTTTTTGTGCAACCTGGCTCTCTCTATATATATAATACAGCACTCGAAAGTTACACACCTTGACTGATTCATGATCTTGTTCAATAATTTTTGTTAGTAGTTCCATATAACACTGGTTCTTAATTTTTTTCAGATTGTGGCACATTTGGAAGTGCAAAGTTCTGTCATTGCATACCTGTGCACCAAATGCTGGACACTTCTGTAATAAACCATATATATATATATATATATATATATATATATATATATATATATATATATATCTTAGTTCACCTATTAGTCTGCAGAGAGTATATGCACTGGTGATGGAAGCACATTGTTGCCTCTGGTCTATCATCAGAAATATAATACGGAGCAGCATGGTATCTGGAGTGTCAAGACTTTTGTATAATTAAAATTAAAGATTTAATATCACAAAGACACTTTCGGCTAGATTTGGAGTTTTGTCGGTAACGACCCGAAAAACTAACGCCGGCTTTTTTCTGGCCGCACCATAAAAATAACTCTGGTATTGAGAGTCCACAGAATGGCTGCGTTAGGCTCCAAAAAAGGAGCATAGAGCATTTTTAACGCAGCTTCAACTCTCGATACCAGAGTTGCTTAAAAACGTGCTCGTGCACGATTCCCCCATAGGAAACAATGGAGCTGTTTGAGCTGAAAAAAAACCAAACACCTGCAAAAAAGCCGCGTTCAGCTCCTAACGCAGCCCCATTGTTTGCTATGCGGTAACCCTTCCTACGTCTGCACTTAACACTCTAACATGTACCCCGAGTCTAAACACCCCTAACCTTACACTTATTAACCCCTAATCTGCCGCCCCCGCTATCGCTGACCCCTGCATATTATTATTAACCCCTAATCTGCCGCTCCGTAAATCGCTGCTACTTACATTATCCCTATGTACCCCTAATCTGCTTCCCTAACATCGCCGACCCCTATATTATATTTATTAACCCCTAATCTGCCCCCCACAACGTCGCCTCCACCTGCCTACACTTATTAACCCCTAATCTGCCGAGCGGACCTGAGCGCTACTATAATAAAGTTATTAACCCCTAATCCGCCTCACTAACCCTATAATAAATAGTATTAACCCCTAATCTGCCCTCCCTAACATCGCCAACACCTAACTTCAATTATTAACCCCTAATCTGCTGAACGGAGCTCACCGCTATTCTAATAAATGTATTAACCCCTAAAGCTAAATCTAACCCTAACACTAACACCCCCCTAAATTAAATATAATTTTAATCTAACGAAATTAATTAACTCTTATTAAATAAATTATTCCTATTTAAAGCTAAATACTTACCTGTAAAATAAACCCTAATATAGCTACAATATAAATTATAATTATATTATAGCTATTTTAGGATTAATATTTATTTTACAGGTAACTTTGCATTTATTTTAACCAGGTACAATAGCTATTAAATAGTTAAGAACTATTTAATAGCTAAAATAGTTAAAATAATTACAAATTTACCTGTAAAAGAAATCCTAACCTAAGTTACAATTAAACCTAACACTATACTATCAATAAATTAATTAAATAAACTACCTACAATTACCTACAATTAACCTAACACTACACTATCAATAAATTAATAAATACAATTCCTACAAATAAATACAATTAAATAAACTTGCTAAAGTACAAAAAATAAAAAAGAACTAAGTTACAAAAAATAAAAAAATATTTACAAACATAAGAAAAATATTACAACAATTTTAAACTAATTACACCTACTCTAAGCCCCCTAATAAAATAACAAAGCCCCCCAAAATAAAAAAATGCCGTACCCTATTCTAAATAACTAAAGTTCAAAGCTTATTTACCTTACCAGCCCTGAATAGGGCCCTTTGCGGGGCATGCCCCAAAGAATTCAGCTCTTTTGCCTGTAAAAAAAAAAATACAATACCCCCCCACCCCAATATTACAACCCACCACCCACATACCCCTAATCTAACCCAAACCCCCCTTAAATAAACCTAACACTAAGCCCCTGAAGATCTTCCTACCTTGTCTTCACCTCACCGGGTTCACCAATCTGTGCAGAAGAGCTCCTCCGATGTCCTGATCCAAGGCCAAGCGGGGGGCTGAAGAGGTCCATGATCCGGCTGAAGTCTTCATCCAAGCGGGAGCTGAAGAGGTCCATGATCCGGATGAAGTCTTCATCCAAGCGGGAGCTGAAGAGGTCCATGATCCGGATGAAGTCTTCTATCAACGGCATCTTCAATCTTCTTTCTTCCGGATCCATCTTGCAGACCTCCGACGTGGAACATCCTGCTGGCCCGACGGACTAACGACGAATGATGGTTCCTTTAAGGGACGTCATCCAAGATGGCGTCCCTCGAATTCCGATTGGCTGATAGGATTCTATCAGCCAATCAGATTCAAGTTCAATCCGATTGGCTGATTCAATCAGCCAATCAGATTGAGCTCGCAATCTATTGGCTGTTCCGATCAGCCAATAGAATGCGAGCTCAATCTGATTGGCTGATTGGATCAGCCAATCGGATTGAACTTGATTCTGATTGGCTGATTCCATCAGCCAATCAGAATATTCCTACCTTAATTCCGATTGGCTGATAGAATCCTATCAGCCAATCGGAATTCGAGGGACGCCATCTTGGATGACGTCCCTTAAAGGAACCGTCATTCGTCGTTAGTCCGTCGGGCCAGCAGGATGTTCCGCGTCGGAGGTCTGCAAGATGGATCCGGAAGAAAGAAGACTGAAGATGCCGTTGATAGAAGACTTCATCCGGATCATTGATCTCTTCAGCTCCCGCTTGGATGAAGAATTCATCCGGATCATGGACCTCTTCAGCCCCCCGCTTGGGCTTGGATCAGGACATCGGAGGAGCTCTTCTGGACAGATCGGTGAACCCGGTGAGGTGAAGACAAGGTAGGAAGATCTTCAGGGGCTTAGTGTTAGGTTTATTTAAGGGGGGTTTGGGTTAGATTAGGGGTATGTGGGTGGTGGGTTGTAATGTTGGGGGGGGGTATTGTATTTTTTTTTACAGGCAAAAGAGCTGAATTCTTTGGGGCATGCCCCGCAAAGGGCCCTGTTGAGGGCTGGTAAGGTAAAAGAGCTTTGAACTTTAGTTATTTAGAATAGGGTAGGGTAGCATAAGGTAGTATTAACCCCTAATCTGCCCTCCCTAACATCGCCGACACCTAACTTCAATTATTAACCCCTAATCTGCCGACCGGAGCTCACCGCTATTCTAATAAATGTATTAACCCCTAAAGCTAAGTCTAACCCTAACACTAACACCCCCCTAAGTTAAATATAATTTTAATCTAACGAAATTAATTAACTCTTATTAAATAAATTATTCCTATTTAAAGCTAAATACTTACCTGTAAAATAAACCCTAATATAGCTACAATATAAATTATAATTATATTATAGCTATTTTAGGATTAATATTTATTTTACAGGTAACTTTGTATTTATTTTAACCAGGTACAATAGCTATTAAATAGTTAAGAACTATTTAATAGCTAAAATAGTTAAAATAATTACAAATTTACCTGTAAAAGAAATCCTAACCTAAGTTACAATTAAACCTAACACTATACTATCAATAAATTAATTAAATAAACTACCTACAATTACCTACAATTAACCTAACACTACACTATCAATAAATTAATTAAATACAATTCCTACAAATAAATACAATTAAATAAACTTGCTAAAGTACAAAAAATAAAAAAGAACTAAGTTACAAAAAATAAAAAAATATTTACAAACATAAGAAAAATATTACAACAATTTTAAACTAATTACACCTACTCTAAGCCCCCTAATAAAATAACAAAGCCCCCCAAAATAAAAAAATGCCCTACCCTATTCTAAATAACTAAAGTTCAAAGCTCTTTTACCTTACCAGCCCTGAACAGGGCCCTTTGCGGGCATGCCCCAAAGAATTCAGCTCTTTTGCCTGTAAAAAAAAATACAATACCACCCCCCCAACATTACAACCCACCACCCACATACCCCTAATCTAACCCAAACCCCCCTTAAATAAACCTAACACTAAGCCCCTGAAGATCTTCCTACCTTGTCTTCACCTCACCGGGTTCACCAATCTGTGCAGAAGAGCTCCTCCGATGTCCTGATCCAAACCCAAGCGGGGGGCTGAAGAGGTCCATGATCCGGCTGAAGTCTTCATCCAAGCGGGAGCTGAAGAGGTCCATGATCCGGATGAAGTCTTCATCCAAGCGGGAGCTGAAGAGGTCCATGATCCGGATGAAGTCTTCTATCAACGGCATCTTCAATCTTCTTTCTTCCGGATCCATCTTGCAGACCTCCGACGCGGAACATCCTGCTGGCCCGATGGACTAACTACGAATGACGGTTCCTTTAAGGGACGTCATCCAAGATGGCGTCCCTCGAATTCCGATTGGCTGATAGGATTCTATCAGCCAATCGGAATTAAGGTAGGAAAATTCTGATTGGCTGATGGAATCAGCCAATCAGATTCAAGTTCAATCCGATTGGCTGATTCAATCAGCCAATCAGATTGAGCTCGCAATCTATTGGCTGTTCCGATCAGCCAATAGAATGCGAGCTCAATCTGATTGGCTGATTGGATCAGCCAATCGGATTGAACTTGATTCTGATTGGCTGATTCCATCAGCCAATCAGAATATTCCTACCTTAATTCCAATTGGCTGATAGAATCCTTTCAGCCAATCGGAATTCGAGGGACGCCATCTTGGATGACGTCCCTTAAAGGAACCGTCATTCGTCGTTAGTCCGTCGGGCCAGCAGGATGTTCCGCGTCGGAGGTCTGCAAGATGGATCCGGAAGAAAGAAGATTGAAGATGCCGTTGATAGAAGACTTCATCCGGATCATGGACCTCTTCAGCTCCCGCTTGGATGAAGACTTCATCCGGATCATGGACCTCTTCAGCTCCCGCTTGGATGAAGACTTCAGCCGGATCATGGACCTCTTCAGCCCCCCGCTTGGGCTTGGATCAGGACATCGGAGGAGCTCTCCTGGACAGATCGGTGAACCCGGTGAGGTGAAGACAAGGTAGGAAGATCTTCAGGGGCTTAGTGTTAGGTTTATTTAAGGGGGGTTTGGGTTAGATTAGGGGTATGTGGGTGGTGGGTTGTAATGTTGGGGGGGGTATTGTATTTTTTTTTACAGGCAAAAGAGCTGAATTCTTTGGGGCATGCCCTGCAAAGGGCCCTGTTCAGGGCTGGTAAGGTAAAAGAGCTTTGAACTTTAGTTATTTTGAATAGGGTAGGGCATTTTTTTATTTTGGGGGGCTTTGTTATTTTATTAGGGGGCTTAGAGTAGGTGTAATTAGTTTAAAATTGTTGTAATATTTTTCTTATGTTTGTAAATATTTTTTTATTTTTTGTAACTTAGTTCTTTTTTATTTTTTGTACTTTAGCAAGTTTATTTAATTGTATTTATTTGTAGGAATTGTATTTAATTAATTTATTGATAGTGTAGTGTTAGGTTAATTGTAGGTAATTGTAGGTAGTTTATTTAATTAATTTATTGATAGTATAGTGTTAGGTTTAATTGTAACTTAGGTTAGGATTTCTTTTACAGGTAAATTTGTAATTATTTTAACTATTTTAGCTATTAAATAGTTCTTAACTATTTAATAGCTATTGTACCTGGTTAAAATAAATACAAAGTTACCTGTAAAATAAATATTAATCCTAAAATAGCTATTATATAATTATAATTTATATTGTAGCTATATTAGGGTTTATTTTACAGGTAAGTATTTAGCTTTAAATAGGAATAATTTATTTAATAAGAGTTAATTAATTTCGTTAGATTAAAATTATATTTAACTTAGGGGGGTGTTAGTGTTAGGGTTAGACTTAGCTTTAGGGGTTAATACATTTATTAGAATAGCGGTAAGCTCCAGTCGGCAGATTAGGGGTTAATAATTGAAGTTAGGTGTCGGCGATGTTAGGGAGGACAGATTAGGGGTTAATACTATTTATTATAGGGTTAGTGAGGCGGATTAGGGGTTAATAACTTTATTATAGTAGCGCTCAGGTCCGGTCGGCAGATTAGGGGTTAATAAGTGTAGGCAGGAGGAGGCGACGTTGAGGGGGGCAGATTAGGGGTTAATAAATATAATATAGGGGTCGGCGGTGTTAGGGGCAGCAGATTAGGGGTACATAAGGATAACGTAGGTGGCGGTCGGCAGATTAGGGGTTAAAAAAAATTATTTGAGTGTCGGCGATGTGGGGGGACCTCGGTTTAGGGGTGCATAGGTAGTTTATGGGTGTTAGTGTACTTTAGAGCACAGTAGTTAAGAGCTTTATAAACCGGCGTTAGCCCAGAAAGCTCTTAACTACTGACTTTTTTCCTGCGGCTGGAGTTTTGTCGTTAGATGTCTAACGCTCACTTCAGAAACGACTCTAAATACCGGAGTTAGAAAGATCCCATTGAAAAGATAGGATACGCAATTTACGTAAGGGGATCGGCGGTATGGAAAAGTCGCGGATGAAAAGTGAGCGTTAGACCCTATTTTGAGTGACTCCAAATACCGGCGGTAGCCTAAAACCAGCGTTAGGAGCCTCTAACGCTGGTTTTCACGGCTAACGCCAAACTCCAAATCTAGGTCATTGTTCTAATTGAAAATTATTATTAAAATTATTATTAAATAATAAATATATTGTACGTATTTCACACTATATACACATGCAGAATATACCCACAGTGGCCAAGCTCATATAGGTTTATAATCAATTTTTTTTTTGTTTTTTTTATTGACATGGTCATTGCATACATAGGGACTATATAGACGTTTCTTGGTCATAACCTGTATTTGAAGGTATTTTCTAATATTCTAAACAATACACACCAATTTTGGTGAACATTTCCACACATACATGTTTCGAATCACTACCCTTTCAGTGGCAAGCGGAACAATTGTAAGAAACATACTGCAATTACTGTGAAACTTAGTTTGCATATAGCTTTTTTTAATTATTAAAAAAACAGAAACTATTTTTAAATTTATGGAACACGCATAATATGTTGTGTAAACATGTTTAGAAAATATTCCCCCTCACCACTGCTGAGATCCGCATTCACTGGCGATGGGCTCGGAATCCTCAAAGGCGTGGAACCCTATACTTTCCAATGGAGGGCACATGGCTACTCGTCTGTACAGCAAGGGTAAGCCCACTTTTTTTATAATATTTCACCCAGCGAGAGCTTGGCGACACTGGTGAGACAGAAATGAACATTTTTTCGATGGACACAAAGTTCCTTTGAACATCGGGCCCGTAGTGGCAGCAGTATTTGGTACAATGTAACAATGTTAAACATAAAGCTCTCATGTTAGGGAAACCAAAAGAAATAGGTAAATTGGATTTTGTTTTTTAATTCTATTTTATAGCTGAATTATGACAATTTAATTTTCCCTTTAATACAGCACATGAAAGTTATGCACCTTGATTGATTCATGACATTGTATAATGATTTGTTTTTTGAGCGTGGTTCCATATAACACTGGTTCTCAATTTTTTCAGATTGTGGCACATTTGGCAGTGCTAAGTTTTGTCATGGCACAGCTGTGCACTTCTGTAATAAACTGTTCATCTATAATATATATTTTTTTACATAGCTGTATATAGTTTTATACTGACATGACAAAAAATCATGAGAAATGTGAGATTGCTTGGAGGCTTAGATCTTTGTGGAGGAATATTGGACAAACTAATAAAGGGAAACAAAACCCACATGATTTAGGCAGGGCATTTTAAACAGCTTTCTAATTTACTTCTATTAACAAATTTGCTTCATTCTTTTCGTATCTTTTCTTAAAGGAGCAGCACATCAGACAAGCCAGTGACAAGAGGCATATATGTGCAGCCATCAATTAGCAGACAGCTGAAAGTAGTGCACTGTTGCTCCTGTGCCTTACATAAAGATATCAAGAGAACAAAATAAATGAGATAATTGAAGTGTGAAAGTTGTTTAAAACTGTGTGCTCATAATTATGGAAGTTTTATGTTCCCCATGAATTAAATAATGAAAATGGAACTATACGAGTATTTATGTTTCCTTTTGCTGTAAAATATCTTTGTGTTGTAAAAATGGTCTCAGACTATCTTATATAGGCTTGAAAAAAATCTGTAACCTAAATATATGCTACAGAATACTTAAACATCATTTACAGCTAGCCCAACCTGGCAGCAATCAAGGGAACAACATACAAATACCAGGATTTCCAAATAGTTCAATAATATAGTGTTCATTGTAGTGTGCATAAGGGAACATTTTAAATAAAGTGTTTATTTTGTCAATTTTCTTTAATCATGAATGCTTTAAAAATAGATTTGAGATCTACTAGGTTACCCTAAGTTTATGCACCTGCAGCAAGTCCCAGATGAGAAGATAATTAAAGGATTTAAAGGGACATTAAATATTTTTTTATTTGTGTGCTAGAAATTATTCACAACCGATTTGCATACAAAATAATTGCATTTTTGCCGTCTCAGGACACTGCTCTTCACAAGACTCTTGAATGCTGTTTATCTTCCTTCTTTGTTGTGGGCAGTTAGGGATATCAACCAATTACTGTGCAACACATAAGACTGACAGGGTTTTTCATTCTGTGGAATGCACACCACCCTCTAAGGGTTAGTGGGAACACTACAAGTTAAATTACAAGAATTGCTGGCAAAATAAATAATTAAAGTTTATTGCAAAGATATTTTAATTATGAGGAATAAAGTTCTGAATTTAATGTACCTTTACATCCTGCTACAACTTTCTATATAACCTATATTAGAAATATGGAAACATAGACTGTGATGGCAGACAATAACTATAGACCCAACAACTCTGCCCACATTTCCTATAAAGTATAAGCATAATGAGTTTTCAAAATAGCCTTATTTTTATCACAAGTGTTCTAGAAATCCCTCACAATGCTTGTCTTTACCATCTCTAATGCAGTTTATTCCATGAATCAACCATCTTTTCTGTGAAGAAATGCATCCATAAATTAGTTCTGACCCTACTACCTTTCAACTTGATCCCTTGTTCTGGTGTTGCTCTTTTTGTGAAAAATACTTACAGCCTTAGCTTTATTAAGCCCCTTAATAAACTTATAAGGTCCTATCATATCATCTCTTTCCCTTCCCTCCTCTAAGCTCTACATATATAGGTCATTGAACCTTTCTTTGTATTATTTGAGGAAGTCACGTTTGAGTATATCAGTGCCTCCTGTAGTGAAATGTTCAAAGTTCCCAGATATAACTATATCAGACCTCCCAACCACACATTATATGTCTCGTCTCTAATTTTCACAAAAATGGAAAACAGCACACTTGCAATACTGAGGCACAGAATCACAGACTACCAAGTCTCACCAAAGAACCATACAAAAACAAATTCCAACCTCCAAGATTAAAAGGACCTTTTTTTCTCTTGTAACAGGGCCCATAGGAAAAGTGTTACAATGTTTTGGACCTACTATAGACCCTTAGGCATATCTCGTCTCTGCCTGGTTCCACCTACAACTTGGCCACCTTCCGTCTTATGCTATATCAGCAACACCCACAAAACACAGTGGTCTACCACCCTCAGTTCCTTCACCTTCCTGTCTCAGAAAGCCTCCAAAAAATGTTGGGAGGTATCTATCTAGTGACTGAAAATCATCAAAATGGTATAGTGAAACGTTATTATAGTAAGATTTTGTACCAAACAGCAAAGTGAATAAAACATTTCATTCAAATACAAAATGTCATTTAAAATAACATGCACAGTTGTGTTTTTTTTTTAATTTTATTTAGAACATTTCAAACATTTTACCTATATTAGATGACATTATTTTAATAACCAATGCAGTTTCGAGTAAGAAGCTTGTTATGTCCACTTGAATTCCTCTTAACATTGAAACAATCCCATTAACAATAATAGCAAGGGACCATGTATGATGCTTGACTTTATTAATATAGCAATTGTCATGCAAGATAAACTCTAGAAAAATAGAAAATTTGTATTCTGAAGAATGTGAAATTGTTCAATCACTTTGCAATTTAAACCTCTTTAAGAAAAGCATGTGTTATAGACATTTAAAAAATTGCAGCAATTTTCAGTGTAAAAATGTAAACTTAAGATCAACACAAATTTAATCCCCTCTTTAAAAATTATATATAAATAGTTTATCATTTTAGTTTAAGGGTTAAGTGCAGCATATTTAATAAAACAAGATAGGACTAAATTGTAAGGATAATTTTATTAAAGGGCACTTCTATTGATAATAACATAGCTAAAAGAGATACTTGTGGCTTAAATGCAATAATGCATAGGAGAGAAAAAGACACATTTTTTAGTTCCTGAAATATAGTTGTAATGCTTGGTAAAATTGGTTATTCCGAAATGTATAGTTATATGATATGACTCCTAAACAACTGAAAAACAAAACTGTATGTCATTTATAAAACAAAAAAGAGTTTTGTAAACTTCAAAGAAATCATATAAACAGCATCTTTGTATAAGTATTAAAAACTTGTACAAAGAAATATATGCAATATTAACTGGTTATAAAACCCTAAACATATATATCATGAAAATGAAAGAATAACAAGTTAAAGCATTTATATCAAACATTTATATCACATTTATATCATTTATATCAAACATTTATATCACAAAGATCTATAAGGCATTCTTCCATGCAAGTGAAAAACAATTATATTAACAATTGTTTAACAGCAATCAAAATACATTGTTCCACTCAGGGTTACCAAATAATAATAATTATATAATTCTGCATATTATAACAGTAGCTTAGCGCTATTAAACTCAATGTAGCTCGCTCCCGCTCTGGTCTGGTAGCGGGAGTGAGCTACATTGAGTTTAATAGCGTGATCGGGCTGGCTGTGACTAGACTTGAGCTTAAGAGAAAAAAAACAGTCCCGCTCAGTACAGCCAGGAGCAGCGTACTGTAAAATTCAATTTTCATAGTAAAATATCTCTGTAGTCCCTTGCTTTAGAAACTTGGGGCTAAGCTAATGTTATATAATTCTGCACTATGTGCAAAATTATACAACATTATTTGGTGGTTTACTGTCCCTTTAAAGGGATACTAAACCCAATTTTGTTCTTTCATGATTCAGATAGAGCATGAGATTTTAAGCACCTTTCTAATTTACTCCTATTATCAATTTTTCATTGTTCTCATGCTATCTTGATTTGAAAAAGCAGTACTGTAAGCTTTAGAGCCAGACCATTTTTTGTTCAGCACATGGGTAGCACTTGCTGATTTGTGGCTAAATGTAGCAAACCAATCAGCAGCTCTACCACGGTGCTGAACTAAAAAATGGGCCGGCTCCTAACCTTTTATTACTGCTTTTTTCAAATCAAGATAACATGAGAACAAAGAAAAATTGATAATAGGAGTAAATTAGAAAAGTTGCTTAAAATTGCATGCTCTATCTGAATCATGAAAGAAAAAAATGTGGGGTTAGTATCCCTTTAAGCTAACAGTCTGACCGTAGGGATGGGCGACTGTTTTGCAACATTCGAAAAATGAAACAAATTTTAACACATTTGTTTGTTTGTTTGTTTGTTTCAAATTTTGAATGTTTGTACAACATTCTAACATTCGTTTAATGTAGTAGTATTTATAATGTTTTCTTTAAATGTAATATTCAATTAAAATTTTTTTATGAAATCAGTTTTGAATTATTCAGTATTAAAATTCGAAAAATTAGAATTGATATATTTGTAATAGTATTTCTAATGCTCTCTTTAAATGTAATATTCCAATTATGAAATATTCGAAATAGAAACATTTGAAGTTATATATTTGTATCTATTATGTATCAATTTATGTATTCCCTACCACATGAACTATTGATCTTCTATATAGTATTTGTTAAATAGAATGTTACATTTGAAATTTTGAATGTGGTTATTCAATCTAATTATGAACATTCAAAAACGAAAGTGACATTCGAAAATCGGAAATAACATTTCATTACTGAATTTTTATGGATTTTCATTCTTATCAACATTCAATTGTCCAATACGAATGTCCACAGGAATATTCGTTCTACCAAAAATTACACTTTCAGCACATGTGTCTATCCCTTTCAGACCAGTCATAGACATAATCACCCTTTATTACTTTCACATTTAAAAAGATACAGGAATAACATCATTAGTTAATAGAAAAGGGAGGAGAAAAGAGAAAAGAAAAAGGTAACCCTTTAATGAAGGACATGTAAAATATCAACTCATACATGTGGATATAAAGAATTATAAAAGAAGTAATTTGTTTATAAACATTGCTCGGGAGAAGTCTGATAAGCAAGGAATATGCCACGAAGGTTATGATAAAGAAAAACAACAGTTCCTAACTGTTGTCATGTAGCATAATATACAGGGAGTGCAGAATTATTAGGCAAGTTGTATTTTTGAGGATTAATTTATTATTGAACAACAACCATGTTCTCAATGAACCCAAAAAACTCATTAATATAAAAGCTGAATAGTTTTGGAAGTAGTTTTTAGTTTGTTTTTAGTTATAGCTATTTTAGGGGGATATCTGTGTGTGCAGGTGACTATTACTGTGCATAATTATTAGGCAACTTAACAAAAAACAAATATATACCCATTTCAATTATTTATTTTTACCAGTGAAACCAATATAACATCTCAACATTCACAAATATACATTTCTGACATTCAAAAACAAAACAAAAACAAATCAGTGACCAATATAGCCACCTTTCTTTGCAAGGACACTCAAAAGCCTGCCATCCATGGATTCTGTCAGTGTTTTGATCTGTTCACCATCAACATTGCGTGCAGCAGCAACCACAGCCTCCCAGACACTGTTCAGAGAGGTGTACTGTTTTCCCTCCTTGTAAATCTCACATTTGATGATGGACCACAGGTTCTCAATGGGGTTCAGATCAGGTGAACAAGGAGGCCATGTCATTAGATTTTCTTCTTTTATACCCTTTCTTGCCAGCCACGCTGTGGAGTACTTGGATGCGTGTGATGGAGCATTGTCCTGCATGAAAATCATGTTTTTCTTGAAGGATGCAGACTTCTTCCTGTACCACTGCTTGAAGAAGGTGTCTTCCAGAAACTGGCAGTAGGACTGGGAGTTGAGCTTGACTCCATCCTCAACCCGAAAAGGCCCCACAAGCTCATCTTTGATGATACCAGTCCAAACCAGTACTCCACCTCCACCTTGCTGGCGTCTGAGTCGGACTGGAGCTCTCTGCCCTTTACCAATCCAGCCACGGGCCCATCCATCTGGCCCATCAAGACTCACTCTCATTTCATCAGTCCATAAAACCTTAGAAAAATCAGTCTTGAGATATTTCTTGGCTCAGTCTTGATGTTTCAGCTTGTGTGTCTTGTTCAGTGGTGGTCGTCTTTCAGCCTTTCTTACCTTGGCCATGTCTCTGAGTATTGCACACCTTGTGCTTTTGGGCACTCCAGTGATGTTGCAGCTCTGAAATATGGCCAAACTGGTGGCAAGTGGCATCTTGGCAGCTGCACGCTTGACTTTTCTAAGTTCATGGGCAGTTATTTTGCGCCTTGGTTTTTCCACACGCTTCTTGCGACCCTGTTGACTATTTTGAATGAAACGCTTGATTGTTCGATGATCACGCTTCAGAAGCTTTGCAATTTTAAGAGTGCTGCATCCCTCTGCAAGATATCTCACTATTTTTGACTTTTCTGAGCCTGTCAAGTCCTTCTTTTGACCCATTTTGCCAAAGGAAAGGAAGTTGCCTAATAATTATGCACACCTGATATAGGGTGTTGATGTCATTAGACCACACCCCTTCTCATTACAGAGATGCACATCACCTAATATGCTCAATTGGTAGTAGGCTTTCAAGCCTATACAGCTTGGAATAAGACAACATGCATAAAGAGGATGATGTGGTCAAAATACTCATTTGCCTAATAATTCTGCACTCCCTGTATACTTCAATGCAGTATTACTACTCCCAGTCATGGAGGAAAATATATATAGGGGGTATAAATCATACCCTTTACCATTTCATCAAGTCCTACTATAGAAGAAGGTTTACAAAGTGCAGTAAGATATGAAAACAAAACCATGGGGAGAGGAAAACACACACACACAAAACTTCCAATAGTTGAGGAAATCACATTTAGAATGGAAACCTTTCAGGATTTAGAGACATGAAACCCATTTTTTCCATGATTCAGATAGAGCTTGTGATTTTGAACAGATTTCCAATTTACTTCTATTATCAAATTTGCTTCATTTTCATTGCATCCTTTCTTGAAGAGCAGCTATGCACTATTAGGAATTAGCTGAACACATGACAAGAGGCATTTATGTGTAGACACCAATTAACAGCTACCTCCCAGTAAAAGCATTACTGCTCCTGAACCTACCTAGGTATGCTTTTCAACTAAGGATAATGAAGCAAATTAGATAATAGAAATTAATTGGAAAGTTGATAAATTGTACGCTCTGTCTGAACCATGAAATAAAAATGTTGGTTTCCATGTGTCTTTAACACTTTAATTTAAAAATCCAAGTTGATTTAACTGGTCATCAACCCCCAATATAACCTGGTATATATATATATATATATAGTATATATATATATATATATATATGTATGTATATATATATATATATATATGTATGTATATATATATATATATATATCATGAAAATGAAAAAGTAATGTAATGATAAAAACAATGTTTACATTAAAAGGGTAAAAACACAAAAGTATTTATTTTTATAAATGCATATGGTATATCAGGAATTAAATCAAAAGGTCAACATACACAATAATGGGTCAATCACAATCTTGCATTTGGTTTCCGTAGATAACAATTTATTAGGGTGATTTAAATCTTACTGATATTGGTTTCCAGTTTCTGATTTTGGACAAATTTGTAGGAATTTTGTAGAGTGACAACAATCACAAATGGATTCAGCCAATGAAATACCCAAACCGCAAATACATTTTCAACTGAGAAACTCCAGAAAACTTCTATTGTTATTAAAAAACATTTTTTTGTGACTTGTTAAAAGGTGAAATTACTGCAGATTACAAAAAGAAATGAGAGTTTAAAATAAAAACAAACATTTTTATAAAGCACATGAATAACATAATAGAATTATTCCAAATTATTTTGGAATACTCGCGAATATGTTGAAAAGGCCAGTATTGCACTTTATCAAGTACCTTTACAGGGAGTGCAGAATTATTAGGCAAATGAGTATTTTGACCACATCATCCTGTTTATGCAAGTTGTCTTACTCCAAGCTGTATAGGCTCGAAAGCCTATTACCAATTAAGCATATTAGGTGATGTGCATCTCTGTAATGAGAAGGGGTGTGGTCTAATGACATCAACACCCTATATCAGGTGTGCATAATTATTAGGCAACTTCCTTTCCTTTGGCAAAATGGGTCAAAAGAAGGACTTGACAGGCTCAGAAAAGTAAAAAATAGTGAGATATCTTGCAGAGGGATGCAGCACTCTTAAAATTGCAAAGCTTCTGAAGCGTGATCATCGAACAATCAAGCGTTTCATTCAAAATAGTCAACAGGGTCGCAAGAAGCGTGTGGAAAAACCAAGGAGCAAAATAACTGCCCATGAACTGAGAAAAGTCAAGCGTGCAGCTGCCAAGATGCCACTTGCCACCAGTTTGGCCATATTTCAGAGCTGCAACATCACTGGAGTGCCCAAAAGCACAAGGTGTGCAATACTCAGAGACATGGCCAAGGTAAGAAAGGCTGAAAGACGACCACCACTGAACAAGACACACAAGCTGAAACGTCAAGACTGGGCCAAGAAATATCTCAAGACTGATTTTTCTAAGGTTTTATGGACTGATGAAATGAGAGTGAGTCTTGATGGGCCAGATGGATGGGCCCGTGGCTGGATTGGTAAAGGGCAGAGAGCTCCAGTCCGACTCAGACGCCAGCAAGGTGGAGGTGGAGTACTGGTTTGGGCTGGTATCATCAAAGATGAGCTTGTGGGGCCTTTTCGGGTTGAGGATGGAGTCAAGCTCAATTCCCAGTCCTACTGCCAGTTTCTGGAAGACACCTTCTTCAAGCAGTGGTACAGGAAGAAGTCTGCATCCTTCAAGAAAAACATGATTTTCATGGAGGACAATGCTCCATCACACGCGTCCAAGTACTCCACAGCGTGGCTGGCAAGAAAGCGTATAAAAGAAGAAAATCTAATGACATGGCCTCCTTGTTCACCTGATCTGAACCCCATTGAGAACCTGTGGTCCATCATCAAATGTGAGATTTACAAGGAGGGAAAACAGTACACCTCTCTGAACAGTGTCTGGGAGGCTGTGGTTGCTGCTGCACGCAATGTTGATGGTGAACAGATCAAAACACTGACAGAATCCATGGATGGCAGGCTTTTGAGTGTCCTTGCAAAGAAAGGTGGCTATATTGGTCACTGATTTGTTTTTGTTTTGTTTTTGAATGTCAGAAATGTATATTTGTGAATGTTGAGATGTTATATTGGTTTCACTGGTAAAAATAAATAATTGAAATGGGTATATATTTGTTTTTTGTTAAGTTGCCTAATAATTATGCACAGTAATAGTCACCTGCACACACAGATATCCCCCTAAAATAGCTATAACTAAAAACAAACTAAAATCTACTTCCAAAACTATTCAGCTTTGATATCAATGAGATTTTTGGGTTCTTTGAGAACATGGTTGTTGTTCAATAATAAAATTAATCCTCAAAAATACAACTTGCCTAATAATTCTGCACTCCCTGTATATGTTCAACAGAAAATCTGTTGAAAAATAGATTTTGATCACCAAGAAAAAAAAGGTTCCATGTAAAAATGAGGGTCTTTTTTGTGCTAGCCGATAACGTGTTTTCAGGTCAGAGAAGCACTCAAAACTCCTGTTTGATAGTCTCAAACTAAAAAAGTCCATATTAGCATGTAAACACCCACCTAAAAAAGTCTGATATATTGTTAGCAAGGCCTTCGTCAATGTGTTTTTTTTCTAATAATCACATTCCAAAAATGATTGTGCCGTTAATAGGCTTAAGCTCAAAATTTTTAACTTCCAAAAAGAATACAAATCCTTATCTTTAATCTCACAGAGGTAAAAAAGTGTATTAATTTAACATTGTTAGTTATGCAAAATCAGGGAATGAATAATAAAGGGATTATCTATCTTTTTAAACAATTAACATTTTCTAGTAGACTGTTCCCTTTATCATTGTGGTCAGCTAAAGAGGATTGGCAAACATAGAGACAAAACTATAATGAAAAAGTGCTGCTAATAAAAAATAAAAATGGCTGATTGTAGTTGTCTTACATCAAAAGGATCTCATATGCAGTTGTTAACATGAAGATAATTATAATAAGACATAAAGAAATAATTCAATCCTTATTAAAAGATGAATCTTACAAAAATCAGGTGTTTCTGCTGATGTCAGCTACCCAGCTGATGCGTTTCAGCTTTACACCGTAATTATATCTGTCACACCCCCCTAAAATTTTCGGAATACACTTGGATGCAGCGTAGGCAAATCCAAAGTTTTTTTTTTAAAAAAAAAACACGCAACCCCCTGCATAAAATAACAAAAAAAACACCTAACCTCCCGCACAAAGTATTAACAAACACCAAAACCACCATTGGAAAATAGTAAAGTTATTAACCCCTAATAAGCAAATAACATAATTAAAATATTAACCTCTTAACTGCCACCCCCACATCACAATAAACCTAATTAACCTATTAACTCCTAAACCGCCAACCCCCCACAATGCAAATAACTAATTTAATTACTAAGTCCCTAACCTAACAACCCCAAAATTAACCCCAATACTGTCACACTTAACACAAAATAACACAACTGCTTTTTAGAACTGTATAAGTGTTTATGCGCCAATATAAAAGGCTTGGCGAAAACAACTCTTTCCCAGAGTTCCACTAGTGCGGATATCCCAAAGTTTAGTAAAGTACTTTTCCACAGTAAATCCCAAGATATATGTATGTAAGAGGCTTACCACAACAGTAGCGATCATGAGTAGTGGAAGTTTATCACAACAACAATCGCCTACCTCCATGTCACGGCATGTATCACCTGTTACACATTCAGCGTCCAGCCTCGTTTGCACACGGGGTAAATCTCGACTGTGCAGGCTTTTTAATCACTGTGACAGCTAGGGCTATCCTAACCCCTCATTTTGAATAAACATGCAGCAACAAATTTGCGGTCCCAGTGAAAGAAAGGCAGGGAGAGATTTCTTTAGTTAAAAAATACAATTTATATGATACTCGCATTAAAAACAACAACAGCACAGCATACAGACAGATACCACAGCTGACCCGTTTCCTGCCTTACTGGCAGTTCATCAGAGCTAAAGAACAAGCGTTACCTGCAGCTGTTAAATCACATGGGGGAGCGGTGATCATAACCAATCACAGTATAGCAAATTCACATATAATTTAACTAATTTGCACCCACCACCCAGATAAATACATCCAGATACAACTTTAATTACAGCTACAAACTAAAAAAGAACACTCATTAAATATATGCTTCCAAATGGAGTGGGAACCCAGTACGTACTCAATTTTTGTTACCTTATTGCTAAATACACCCGGTGTGGAAACAACCATTGCAAAATATGGCTAACTTATGTATACAAGAAAAATGCATTAAATAATCATCATGAGCCTATGCAAAAATAGCCCTTACCACAGCAGGCATATTAATATATACAACTTATCTGAAGTAACTCAGTTGGAATCTAAACCTATACCAGCTATCACAATATGCAAAACTAGTATTTCACTATACCTTCATTATAAATGTATAAACATCTGTATGTGTTACAGAATCACAGAGATTGATTTCTATACATAACGGTTTTAACATCATTACTCCAAACTACATCTTAAGGATATAGGAGGACAGTAAAGCATAAATTAGCTTTTGTCTAAATAGAGTTTGACATCGCTAATTTTATTAATCCCCATGGGAGAGCCAGTCCTCAATGTATAAATCCAAAAAATCGCCTTTCTACTCAGTGTCCGATATCTGTCACCTCCTCTAGCGCTCAGTGTCACTTCCTCGATACCTTGAAAACTAAAATAATCTAATTTGTTGTCATGTTCAAAGTGTTTAGCAACTGGTGTCTTTGGCACCTCTGCTTCTAAGGACAATAAGTGTTCCCTAATCCTGTCTATATATAAGAGTAGCTTGTATTTTAATGGGGAAACATTACAGCGACTTTCTAATTTTAAAAGCACTGCCCTCCATATTGGATGCACCTTTCCAGTCATATCATTCTTGTCAGCTTTTCAATGGCAAGAATTTCCATTGTGAGAAATCTATTGAATGTATAGTAACACTTTATCTACATAAGTATTATTTGAATGGTTTAATACTTTAAATACATGCCCTCCCAAGCCGAGATCAGAGATTACTGTCAATGTTGGCAAGCTTTTTCTGAAACTGCAATCCCTATTATTGCCTACGGGAGACACACAACACCACTCGTAAGAGAGAGTCAACCCACTTTAATTTAAATTATTGCCGGACCCCCGGATTGCGAGACTGTCAAGGTCAAAAAGACAATATCTCGTAGCTCTGATAATGCTTTTGTAATGAGGGCCAAAGAGAACTTTATGCAGAGTACTGGGATGAGCCGCTTTTTAAACTTGTTCGGAGACTTTAATCAGGGCACTTGATCAGTGTATTTTAAAATGTATAATATGATGTTGTATGGCTGACCTTAGTTAGACCTAAAAGACCCACAATTCTGCCCAAAATACCGATAATCTCCCAATAATGGTTAAATACAAATATAAATATGTGGAAAGAGATGGGGAGCGCTAAAAAAGCTGTGGGATGGATATCTATAGATTCTCTATATATATTCAAAAATCGCTAATTTGCTGATTAGCATAAACTTACTAGATACTTATATGTTAACTTATATATAGTGCCTTAAATAGATCATAGTACCTTAGATGAATCTAAGCTTTTCTAAACATATGTCTCATATGATGTTCCTAAAAATAAATCTAAGTGCTTCAAAACAATGTCTCATATAATGTTTCCATTAACACACTCAATATGCATAAAGTTCAAATGCTAAATGCAATTTATTTATAACAATACTTAATCTGAATTTTAATACATGGTATATAGTTGTTCTTTTATAAAAAACAGTTCTTAATAAGAAATTGTGGCCCCAATTATACCTCTGTTCGAGGTTCAAAAAATATATAAAATATTCTATGCATGCATAAAAATGTTAAAAAATGTTTTAAGATGTTGTAAATCCCTTTTCTTATATCACTGTTAGTCTGTTTTATACTGCAGTTGAAGTCAGTTCAAAATATACTAATGCTTATACTTGTATTTGAAAATGCAGTTCCTGTTAAAAATCCTTAAAATAGTGTTTCTAATTGATGTTGTTCCCCTTACCGGACCTCAGATGGCTTATCTTATTTACCTCCTCTCCCTGGGTTATGGAAGGGCTGCGTTCGGTGCTGGAGCTCGCAGGCTGATATTGTTCTTATATTTCAGCGTCCTTGCTGTATAGCGTTCGATGTTGCCGGCAACTCCCTTCTACCCAGTCACGTACCTTGCTTGTGCCTTGTGACTTTAGAGGGCCAATTGGGAAACCGGTAATTGGAAGGGGAACTTCCTTCAGCATTCCTCTCAATGTTTGTTGTACTTTGAGCCAGTAGAATCCTCTGACCTTTGTCAAGACTGTTAATTCACTCGATCTTTGGCTCTCATTTTATAGGTTCTTCAGGAAAAGAAAACTCCTCCCATCTTCACTTCATATCATTTAAGTGTAAAATCATGATCAATATATAAATAGTGTCCATTCTATAACCATGTATAATCATGTAATGAATTGTTACATGTATATTTGTATCAAATATTAAACATGTTATAGATTTCCTTTAAATTCTCTCATCTTAAAGGGACACTGAACCCAATTTTTTTCTTTTGTAATTCAGAAAGAGCATGCAATTTTAAGCAACTTTCTATTTTACTCTTATTATCAATTTTTCTTCGTTCTCTTGCTATCATTATTTGAAAAAGAAGGCATCTAAGCTTTTTTTGGTTTCGGTACTCTGGACAGCACCCAGGTTGTTCACCAAAAATGGGCCAGCATCTAAACTTACATTCTTGCATTTCAAATAAAGATACCAAGAGAATGAAGAAAATTTGATAATAGGAGTAAATTAAAAAATTGCTTAAAATTTCATGCTCAATCTGAATCACGAAAGAAAATTTTTGGGTACAGTGTCCCTTTAATTATGTTTAAGTTTTCCGTTTCATATTCCTTATATATTACACCCCATATCTTGCTGAAGGTGAGTTAGAATTGTTCTCTTGTTTTGATTATGTTATATGAGACTGTATATGGTACAGTATTCCTATCTCAAAAATGAAGAATATTCCTATACTATGAGGAAAGTGATATGTTAACCATTTTTTTTACCATTTTTGTTATAGTTCAATAATATATTCCCTATAAATATTATAAAGTCCTTTCCCAATTACTTATACCATAATCTGGAAAGACTTAATATTTTTATGTTACTTGTATAAATATGTTTATTTCTAGGATTTAGGGACCTGATAAATCTATTTATTCAATCTTTAATCTAAATGAATGGATTTAAATCTAATTCTGCATTTAAACCATTTGGGGTTAATGTATTCAAATTAAAAAATAATTATGCCTCTCTTAATAATAGATCTTTATCCATGTCCCCTCTTCTATTTTTGAACAATTTTTTATTCCCCAAAATGTCATTCCCATTGTTTTTTTTATTATGTACTTCTGTAAAATGTTTGGACAATAGATGTTTGCAATTCCCCCAATTGGTATTTAAAATATGTTCCCAAATTCGGTCGTGTAGTGGGCGGCTAGTCTGACCTAAATATTGCAAATTGCATTGGCATTGTATAAGGTATATTACATTACTGTCAGAGCATCTAATTGTCTCTCTTATCGGATATTCAAAATTATTATTTGTGGACCACACTTTTTTTTATCTTTTTTCCCAAATTTTACAACTATTGCATGCAAAGAAACCATGTATTTTATTCCCTTGCATATCTGCTTCTACTAATTTGTCATTTTTCTTAAATTAACTAGGTGCTAATATACTTTTAAGGTTTTTTGTTTTCTTGAATATCACAGTCAGGTGTTCTTCTACTAAGTCACTTAATAGTGGATCCTTTCTGATCAGGTGCCAGTGCTTATTTAAGATCTTTTTTATTATTTTATGATCTTCACTGTATTCTGTTATAAAAGACATCCCTTTGTATCTATCATTTGATTCATCTTTTTTTATGTTCTTATATTTTAATAGTTCTTTTCTATCTTTATTACTTGCCATTATCTTGGCTTCTTTAACTATTTACTCATCATAGCCCTTATCTTGAAGTTTCATTTCTAATTCATTTGCTTGTTTAAGAAAAATCTCATCCTCTGAACAATTCTTTCTAATCCTGCAGAATTGACATTTCGGTATATTGTTTATTCCAGATGGCAACTTTCTGAGTGTATATAATTATTAGTGTCTGTAGGTTTGAAATATGTTTCTGTAGTAATCTTATTATTGCTGATGTGTAATTTAACATCTAAAAAGTGAATAGTTTCCTTACTATATTCATGTGTAAATGTTATTCCCCAACTATTGGAATTTAGATCCTCAAAAAATTGTTCTAAAAGTTCATGGTCGCCTTTCCAGATCAGGAATATGTCATCTATAAATCTTCTAAAGAGCATGAGGTTTGCGCCCCAGGGAGATTCTAAAATATGTTCTTCTTCGAACATTCCCATAAATAAATTAGCATAACTGGGCGAAAACCTTGTTCCCATTGCTGTTCCTTTTTGCTGTAGATAGAATACTTTATTAAAATGAAAATAATTATATTCTAGAATAAACTTTATACATCCAATAATGAATTTGATCTGGGGGGGTTTTCATTTCATAATCAGAAATCAGATAATGTTCTACTGCTCTGATTCCCAGTTTGTGTTCTATATTTCTATATAGTGAATTTACATTGCATGTAACCAATATAAAATCATCTTGCCATGATATATTTGCTATTAATTTTAGAAAGTCTGTTGTATTTTTGAGGTATGATGGTAGAGATTGTACATATTTCTGTAGGAATTTATCAACGTATTGGGACATATTTGAGGTTAGGGAACCTATTCCAGATATTATTGGATTACCCGGTGGATTATGTAAATTCTTGTGTATTTTAGGAAGGTAATAAACTACTGGTGTTCTTGGGTGTTGGATCTTTATAAACCGATATTCTTGATTTTGCTTCCTCTGTAACTCTATTAAATATCTTAATTTGCTTGTTAATAGGATCAAATGTAAGTTGTTTGTAGGTATCCGTATCCCCTAATATTTTATTAGCTTCTGTTAAATAGTCCTCAGTTTTTAATGTCACTACTCCTCCTTTATCTGCTTGTTTTATTACTATCATTGGGTCATTTTTAAGTTCTTTTAACATTGTTCTTTCTTTTTTTGTTAGGTTAGGAAGTCTTCTCTTATTTAGATTACACTTTTGAATGTCCTCTTTTACGAATTTTTCAAATATTTCAATGTGTTTCCCTTTATCCTGTGTAGGATAATATTGTGATTTTGGTTTTAATGTATGAATATAACTGATTTTTTTCTGTATCTCTTTGTACTTGTCTTTCTAATGGGATTTTTATAAAATATCTTTTTAATGTTAATTTACGTACAAATTAATTAATGTTGATTAAAGTGTTAAATTTGTTTAATCTAGAGGCTGGGACAAACGAGAGCCCTTTTTCCAAAATTTTCTCTAGTTCATTATTTAATAGACTACAACTTAGATTAAATATCCCTTTTGTTTTAGTTTATATAGGGTTATAGAATGGACACTATTTATATATTGATCATGATTTTGCACTTAAATGATATGAAGTGAAGATGGGAGAAGTTTTCTTTTCCTGAAGAACCTATAAAATGAGAGCCATAGATCGAGTGAATTAACAGTCTTGACAAAGGTGCAGGATAGCACTGAAATGCGTAGACTATTATTCACAGAGGATTCTACTGGCTCAAAGTACAACAAACATCGAGCGTCCTTGCTGTATAGCGTTGAAATTCCCGGCAACTTGCTTGTGCCTTGTGACTTTAGAGGGCCAATCGGGAAACCGGTAATTGGAAGGGGAAGTTCCTTCAGCATTCCTCTCGATGTTTGTTGTATTTTGAGCCAGTAGAATCCTCTGTGAATAATAGTCTACGCGTTTCAGTGCTATCCTGCACCTTTGTCAAGACTGTTAATTCACTCGATCTATGGCTCTCATTTTATATGTGAAGTGAAGATGGGAGGAGTTTTCTTTTCCTGAAGAACCTATAAAATGAGAGCCATAGATCGAGTAAATTAACAGTCTTGACAAAGGTGCAGGATAGCGCTGAAACGCGTAGACTATTATTCACAGAGGATTCTACTGGCTCAAAATACAACAAACATCGAAAGGAATGCCGAAGGAACTTCCCCTTCCAATTACCAGTTTCCCGATTGGCCCTCTAAAGTCACAAGGCACAAGCAAGGTACGTGACTGGGTAGAAGGGAGTTGCCGGGAACTTTGAACGCTATACAGCAAGGACGCTGAAATATAAGAACAATATCAGCCTGCAAGCTCCAGCACCGAATCCAGCCCTTCCATAACCCAGGGAGAGGAGGTAAATAAGCCATCTGAGGTCCAGTAAGGGGAACAACATCAATTAGAAACACTATTTTGATGATTTTTAACAGGAACTGCATTTTCAAATACAAGTGTAAGGATTAGTATATTTTGAACTGACTTCAACTGCAGTATAAAACAGACTAACAGTGATATAAGAAAAGTGATTTACAACATTTTTTAACATTTTTATGCATGTATAGAATATTTTATATATTTTTTGAACCTCAAACAGAGGTATAATTGTGGCCACAATTTCTTATTAAGAACTGTTTTTTATAAAAGAACAACTATATACCGTGTATTAAAATTCAGATTAAGTATTGTTATAAATAAATTGTATTTAGCATTTGAACTTTATGCATATTGAGTGTGTTAATGGAAACATTATATGAGACATTGTTTTGAAGCACTTAGATTTATCTTTAGGAACATCATATGAGACATATGTTTAGAAAAGCTTTGATTCATCTAAGGTACCACTATCTATTTAAGGCACTGTATATAAGTTAACATATAAGTATCTAGTAAGTTTACGCTAATCAGCAAATTAGCGATTTTTGAATATATATATAGAGAATCTATAGATATCCATCCCACAGCTTTTTTAGTGCTCCCCATCTCTTTCCACGTATTTACAGTGTATTTTCAAAGCCAGTACTGGGAGGAGCCGCCTTCTATTATCAGTTGATCTAACACACCTCAGTAAGCAGGTATATAGGGAGAGATCTAGATGAAAAAAGGCAGCTGCCAGACAGTAAAAGCCAAAGTAAATAAAGTCCTCTAGAGTCTAATGGAAGAACTTTAACGTTTCTCATAAAAGAATCAAAGTATAAAGCTAAGAATTGCAAGAAATATCATGAATATATGACTTATTCATCACTGCTAAATACATTATACCATTGTGCATACATACTTGTTGCACAAGATTTCATATTTACATTACCAAAATTAAAGTATTAGTTTTGCATTACATTAGTATATGTAGAAATAAAATGTCGCTATCACAGTCTTCTGTTACTCCTTCCATGACTTTGGGACCTAGATGCTGCTGTACTTTTTCTTCATAATCCAGAAGGCGACAAAAGCAGGCCCTCCCCTTATACCACTGGGTGCACATTTCTCAATTGGCCAACTTAGTCTTGGTGATCCTTTTAATGTCAGTAAATATTTTTTTTGTGCAGTGGTTAACATCCTTTTTATAACGCCCCTAGGCACTTACTGCATCACTTTTCTTCTCCCAGAGGATCAATTTTCTTGTGACTGGGGTCTGTTGGACCCAGTAGTCAAAAACGTAGTTGTAGAATTCTGTTCTTTTGATGTGAGAACTGCACGTTACTACCAATCTTTGTCTTGCCATATTGGGGTTTGGAGCCATGTTGATATCAGAGCTCTGAAATAAAGCCCTCCAGATTAAAAAAAAATAGGTATAACATTTCTAGGTAAAAAAAGCTCTTTTAATACCTAAGTGAAGCCTTATCTTTAGGCGATAATGACACCTTAAAGGTCAAGTTGGGAACAACGTTCACTTTGCAATTGGATAGACTGAATAGTAACTTAGCATATTCGCACCTAGAGGTGCTTCAAAGTTATCAATCTTTCATGGGTCTTCACCACTACTTTTTTGCCTTCCTGTAGAGAACACAGACCGTTTGTGGGGCATTGACACAAAGTAAAGAACCGTGCATTATAGAAGTTGAAAAAAATTAATAAATAAAACTAAAACCCTAGAAATGATAGATAATACATATACTGTAGCAATGATTTCTGTTAAGCATAACTGACTGCGTAGTGCGTTATATATTACAATAAAAAACAACTGTTTTGTATTTCTTTAAGATGTCCATTATATTTATACAGGTTTATACATTATGGATTATGTCCTATGGGACATTCATTTATAGCCTATACTCTCTCTAAGAAAATAATTGTAGCAGGAATATTGCATGGTTTTCATAATATATACATTATTGTCTATTTAAACCATTGTTTTATGCAAAATGACTATGACATTTCTTATTTAACTTCAGGGTTTACCTGAATTGCATTCAAATTCAAAATATTGCATATGTGAAATATAGTTTAACAGCCATTTACAAAGGTGAACAACAGCCAACTTTGACCAAAATAGTGGTACAGCTTGTAATACAGTTCAGGAAGCTTTGCTTACATTCAGCTAGATTACAAGTTTGGCGTTATGATTGAAAAAGCAGCGTTGTGGCCCATAATGCTGCTTTTTCCCTAACACGGCTATTACAAGTCTTGTAGGTATAGGTGTTCTGCACACCTTTTAGCCTGTCACGCAACATCAGTACCGCACTTTTAAAAAAAGTCCTTTTTCAATGGGACTCTCATAGCGCCGGTATTACGAGTTTGCCTGGGAGGCCAAAAAGTGAGCGGTACACCCTGTAACCACAAGATCCATACTGCCATCTTAAGTCAGTAGTTATGAGTTTTACGTTACAAAGCTGTACCATAAAACTCATAACTAAAGTGTTAAAAAGTACACTAACACCCATAAACTACCTATGTGGCACTCCCACATCGCACACACTATAAAAAATGTATTAACCCCTAATCTGCCACTCTGGACATCGCTGCCACTATTAAAATCTATTAAACCCTTTTCCACCGCTCCACGACATCTTCGCCACTATAATAAACCTATTAACCCCTAAACTGCCGCCATTCTGTATTGCAAACAATATTTAAATATTATTAATCCCTAATCTGCCGTCCGCCCACACTGCTGCTATAATAAACCTATCAATCCCTAAACCACAAGCCCCCCACAACAATATATACTTAAATAACTATTAAACCCTAAACCTAAAGACCCCCTAACTTTATTTTAAAATTACAATTTCCATATCTTAAATTAAATTAAAACTTAAAACTATCAAATTAAATAAATTAATTTTAAACTAACAATTAAACTAAGATAATTATTAAACTACAATTAAACTAACTAGCAATTAAATTAAACTAAACTACACATTAAAAAATCCTAACACTACACTAAAAATTACAAAAAGTATCTAATTACAAAAAATAACTAAATTACAAAAATAAACAAACACTAAATAACGAAAAATAAGTAATGATCAAATGATCAAAAAAGATAATAACACATGATCAAAAATAAAAAAGAATTACACCTAATCTAATAGCCCTATCAAAATAAAAAAGCCCCCTCAAAATATAAAAACCCTAGCCTACAATAAAATACCAATGGCCATTAAAAGGGCCTTTTGTGGGGCATTGCCCCAAAGAAATCAGCTCTTTTAACTGTAAAAAGGCCCTTTTAAATACAGCCTGTGTTGGGCCTTTTTCAGTACAGAATCAATGTGAGGCTTCTCGTGAGATGATAGAGCCCAAGAATCATCTCCACTGTTTTAAGTGTGTTTAACTCTACATTGTTTTTACTGCACCAGACAGCCAACTGATGAACTTTAGGTCTGTAATCAGATTCTTCTCCATTTTTAATGAATCCAATGACATTGTAGTGATCTGCAAACTTCAGAAGCTTGAGGAGTGCAAGTGCTGATTGTTCAGGTGCTGGATGTGAATTTACCCAACTTAACTAATTGCTGTCTGTCTTTTACTAAACTGAATATCTACAGGCAGGTGGAAGTAGGAACAGAGTTCTTAGTTAGTTTTGGATGATGACATTAAAAGCTGCACTGAAGTATACAAACAAAATCCTTGCATAAGTTCAAAGAGCTGTTTCAAGATGTAATGCAGTCCCATCTTGACTGCATCATTTACCGACCAGTTTGAACGATAAAAAAATTGCAATGGTTCCAATGAGGGACCAATTATGAATTTCAAGTGGGCTAATACTGATCTCACAAAATATTTCATGACCACATACGTCAAAGCAACAGGTCGGTAGTCATTCAGACCCACGATCTTAGGTTTCTTTGGTACAGGAATAATGGAAGAGCATTTAAGCAAGAAGGGACTATGCACTGCTCTAGGGAGTGAAGATGGATGATTACTGAGCTGCACATACCTTCAGGCAGCTGGATGAAAGATTGCCTGGTCCTGGAGCTTTCCTAATCATCTGTTTCTGGAATAGCTGGCACACCACCTCTTCAGATCTTAAATACATGTTGAATAGAAGAGGAGGAGAGAGACAGCGTAACAGATGTTGATGATGTTGATGGATGTGTTAAAAGAAGATCAGATCAACTAGGGCAGTGTTTTTCAACCAGTGTGCCGTGGCACACTAGTGTGCCGTGAGAGATCCTCAGGTGTGCCACGGCAGACTGACAACAGTGTGACATCTTTTTTAAACTTTGCTTGTTTTTTACTCCCAGTGCAGGGGTAGTTTGTAGGAGGCATGGCATAACGGCACAATACATACAGTATGTGTGTGTTTGTGTGTATGTGTATATATATATGCTGTATTAGGCTACAATGTGTGATTTTTTTAAAATTTTGGGATGGTGGTGTGCCACAGGATTTTTTAATGTAAAAAAGTGTGCCACGGCAAAAAAAAGGTTAAAAATCACTGAACTAGGGGATGTGAGACTGCTCTTGTCAAATATGGACTAGAACTCATTGAGATTATTATCTTATTGTAGGTTCCCTTCAGGTTGAGGAGATTATGTCTTGTAATTGAGTATATCTTTCAGGACTTTCAACACTGATGCAGAATCATTGGATGAAAACTGAGTCTTCAGCTTTTCAGAGTCATTTCTTTTAGTTGCTCTTATTTCTTTTGTCAGTTTGTTTTTAAGCTGGTTATCCACAGTTTTGTCACTACTCTTGTAGCCAATTTATTTAGCCCAACAAAGCTGTTTAAGCTTGGCTGTAAACTATAGTTTATAATTGTTTTAGGTTACATAGTACCTGGTGGGAATACACATGTTCTAACAAAAACTAATATAGGATATTACAGTGTCAGTGAGCTCATCAAGATAAGTCACTGTAGCTTCAGAAACACTACAATATATACAGTCAAAGCATGCTTGTAATTAAAGCCTTGCTTTCCTGGCCCATCTTTTAACAGACCTAGCTGCAGCCTTAGCAGATTTAAGTTTCTGCTTATAAATAGGAATACGATGAACCAAGCAATGGTCAGAAAGACCCAGTGCAGCCCTAGGAGCAGAGTGATATGCTTCTCTTATTATGGTGTAACAATAGTCCAATATATTCCTTTCTCTGGTAGGACATGTGATGTGTTGCTTAAATTTAGGCAGTTTACGAGTAAGATTTGCTCTGTTAAAATAATAAATTAATCTAGATGATGTTGCTCTACATCTGTAATTAGATCCACTAGTTGTTGTTGAGCTATACTTATACAAGCTTGAGGAGAGATGTAAACCAAAATGAACAAGGAAAACTCACAAGATTAATAGAACGGTCTACAGTTGAAAAAAAGCGCCACTATGCTAGGGCAGCACACCTTTTTCAGAATTGTGATATTTGTTCACCAACCTGCATTGATGTAACAGCATAATCCTTCTCCTCTTGATTTACCAGCTAACTCAGCGATATGATCAGGTATGAACAGTTGAAACCCCGGAAGGAAAAGCACCTTGACAGGTATGGATTTGTTCAGCCAGGTTTGTGTGAAACACACGGCAGCAGAGTTGGTAAAATCACTGGTCATCCTGGTGAATAAAATAACATCATCTATTTTGTTAGCAAGGGAGAGATGGTTTAACAGATGGATACTCGGCAGTGAAGTCCAGAAGTCATGTTATCAGAGTTTAACAAGTGGTCACTTGCCTCACCTGCGTATCCTGCAGCACCTACTCAGAGCTACCGCTCCTCCAACTAAAATATCTAGAAAAAGTAGTAAGAAAGAAGACAGCGCCTCATTGTGCAAGTAGGTCTTGAATGTAAAATTCACAGTGGAAGTGGAGAAAAAAGGAAATATACTCACAAGAGTATTGGCACCCTTGTTGAAAGTGGTGCGAATAGGCGGGCTGACGTTTTTACAGCAGTCAGTACGCTGTGCCGGGTGGCATCCGAGATCTTAAGTGGACGGCTGTGGGCTCTCCTCAGTAATTCGAATCCAAATCCTGTGTAGCTGTGCTGCCAGAAAAATCAGCATGCAGCCGCTCCCTGCATGCAATCAATGCTGCAAACTGGAAATGAGCAAATGATCCTATGCAGAGCTGATTTCGATAAAAAACTCTGCTAGTAATAAAAATGGCTTGGCGGGCAACCATAAAAAAGCCACAGAATACAAGGCTTCATATAAAAGAATAAAAAACACTTTATTGTGATGAGCTTTAACGCGTTTCTCGGCCACAAGCTCCTGGCCGTTTCATCAGAAAAGGTATATGGCACAATTAGTACAACACATTTAAAAAGCCAGCCAAGCAGAATGATTGGTCAGCGTCAGACCAATAACAAACAATGATCGAATACGCCAACACAATTGTTAAACTGTAATGATACAAGCAGTATATAAAATGCAGTCTGTATCTAAAAACTATATAATAGTTGCAAATTATGTCCGGCCCTAAGTAATTGTTACAAGTTGTATACAGCACTAAGTAACAAAATCTCGATCCTAAAAGGTATATTATAAAATACTTCCAAGAGCATGTACGGTGTTTGATAAAAGTAGAATATAGAATATATCATATCTTTTTTTAAAAGAAAAATGTTAGTGAAATCAAATTATGTAAGTGTTTGATAAACACCTGCAAGGTAGTTAAAAACCAAGCTATACAAATGTTTTGGTCAGAGTGGACTATAAGATATATCTAGTCTTCTCTTTATGCTGGTAGGATCCCGTAGTATCTTTATGTACTTTCTGTTACGTATATGTTAGAGGCAACTATATAAGCCTTCAAATAATCAACTATATATGCACGTGTACGTTTCAAAAAAATGTTGTTCTAATCTATCTATCATAACATGGGTTAGTATGAGAGGGGAAATTCTGTCATGATTTCGTCCGTTCATTGCCGTGTCGCCGCGGCTCCCGGATCTCCTCTGTGTGACTGACGTCACGTTGCTTAGCAACGTGACGCTTTCTCGACACACCCCTCTGATGACGTTGCCGCTCCTGCCTTTAAACCACGGCGGGAGATCTGAATCGGGGCCCGTTTGTTTGTTTCCCTTGGAGTTTGTGAGTACCTTGTCAAAATCTGTTTTCCTGATACCGACTTCTGCCTGCCTGACCAAGCCTTTTGCCTTAACCCTTTTGCTGATATTTGGATACCGACTTCTGCCTGTCTGACCAAGCCTTTTGCCTTAACCCTTTTTGCTTATGTTTGGATGCCGACTTCTGCCTGCCTGACCTTGCTTTTGCCTTATTCCACAATCTTTGCTTTGATTTATAAAACCTGCTTAAAGGGACATTTTCTTTTACAAACTGCAAAGGAGAACTTTGACTTTCTGTTTTGTTATAAACCTGCTTAAAGGGACATTTACTTTTACAAGTTGCAAAGGAGAACTTTGACTTTCTGTTTTGTTATAATCCTGCTTAAAGGGACATTTACTTTTTCAAAGCTGCAAAAGGGAACTTTGTTACAAGCCTGCTAATGAGGACCTTTTTCTAAGCTGCAAATAAGAACATTTCCTTTATATTCTTTGACCTGCTTAAAGGGACGTTTTTTCCTTTGTGGTTTCCCTGCATTCTGGAGCAACTATTATTTTTTGTAATCTTTCTCATCTGTTTCCTGAGTGGGTCACGTCCTGGATATTTCTCAGTGTGCTAGCGTGTGCTTTCTATTCACGCTAGCAGTTGGGTTGCATCCCGGACTGATTCCAAAGCGGCTGACATTACAAACGGGCCATAAAAATGGACCCCACTGAATTATCCATGGCCGTGGCTCACCAGGGACAGCTTTTGGGATCTCATGCCACTCACTTGCAGTCTCTGGACACTAAACTTGATCAAATAACTGCTCTATTACAAAATTTGGTTGCTACCGCACCTCCCAATCCTAATCCCAATCCTAATCCTATTGAGGCATTACCTCCTTCGATTCCTAACAATCAGTCTCAGGTACAACTAAGTCCCAGGATACCTCTTCCGGATAAATATGATGGGAATCCTGAAGAATGTAGAGGCTTTCTGAATCAATGCCGTCTTCATTTCCGAAATAGCCCTACTCTTTTTGCTACTCCCTCTTCTAGAATCACATTTCTTATTTCCTTAATGAAAGGAAAAGCCTTGGCTTGGGTATCACCTTTGCTAGAAAAGAATGATCCTATACTTTTGGATGTTGATACATTTCTATCTATGTTCTCAAATGTATTCGATAAACCTGGAAGGTCATCCGCTGCTGAAGCCACTCTCCTGGATTTACGTCAAGGTAATCAACCAGTCTCTCAATACGCTATTGAGTTCCGCACCCTTGCCTCTGAAACCACTTGGAATCAGGGAGCACTCAGAGCCGCTTTCCGTAAAGGACTTTCTGAGCGTCTCAAGGATGAATTGCTGTATCGTGAACTTCCAGAGTCCTTAGAAGCCTTAATAAATCTCTGTATCAGTCTCGACGCCAGGTTTCGTGAACGCCAACAAGAAAAGGATAGAACACAGAGGTCTTCAACTCGAACTCCTTTTCGTTTGGCTCCTTGTTTTTCTAATCCAGTCACTCCAGTCTCTCCTACTACTGATCAGGCTGAACCCATGGAAGTGGGAAGTATAAAATTAACTGAGACTGAACGCTTGAGAAGACGGACTCTTGGCTTATGTCTGTACTGTGGCCTTAAAGGGCATTTATTAAGGGATTGTCCTACTAGGCCAGTAAAAGCCAGGGCTTAACTCTAGTCCAGGGAACTGAGTTAAGCCAAAACAGTTGCCATTCCCTATACAAGAAACTCTTTGTTCCAGTAACCCTTCTAATTGGACATAAGAAGATTTATACCCAAGCTCTAATTGATTCTGGTGCTGGAGGAGTGTTCATTGACTCTACATTCGTCTCTACTCACTCTATACCCTTACTAAAGAAGGAGTATTCCATTTCAGTCTCTACGGTCAGTGGAGATCCTTTGGGTTCTGGATATATTCAGTTTTCTTCTCAACCCTTACTCCTCACCGTAGGAATACTTCATTCCGAGACAATTTGTTTTGATGTCATCCCCACTCCACAATTTCCCATTATCTTGGGATTACCCTGGCTCCAAATTCACAATCCCATTTTTTCTTGGACTTTCGGTGAACTCACTTCCTGGGGATCTACATGCCAGACTAAATGTCTTCAAAAGATTACCAAGTTACCACTCACTATTGCTCTCACAGTTGAAACTCCGGACTCCTTACCTATGCCTTATCATGACTTTGTGGATGTTTTCTCCAAAAAAGAAGCTGAACGTCTTCCTCCTCACTGCCCTTTTGATTGTCCCATTGATCTCCTTCCCGGGGCTGCCTATCCTCGAGGCAAGACATATCCACTTTCTAAACCAGAAAACATGGCTTTGGAAGAATATATTAAAGACAATCTGGCTAGAGGATTTATTCAACCCTCCTCTTCCCCTGTAGGGGCTGGTTTCTTTTTTGTAGGAAAAAAGGATGGCGGATTAAGACCCTGTATTGATTATCGAGGATTAAATCAGATTACCATCAAGAACAGTTATCCTCTACCCCTTATTCCTGAACTTTTTACTTATCTTCAGGGAGCCACCATATTCACCAAACTCGACCTACGTGGTGCATACAATCTGATCCGTATACGCAAAGGAGATGAGTGGAAGACTGCCTTTAACACTCGATTTGGGCATTATGAATATTTGGTCATGCCCTTCGGGCTATGCAATGCTCCGGCGGTTTTTCAACATTTTGTAAACGAGATCTTTCGTGATTTTTTGAATATCTTTGTCATCATATACCTTGACGACATCTTAATTTTTTCTCAGAATCACCAAGATCATGTGCACCACGTCAAGGAAGTACTTCAACGTTTAAGAGAATTCCATCTGTTTGCTAAATTGGAGAAATGTTCTTTCCATCAAAAATCCATACCCTTTCTGGGTTATGTAATATCGGCATCTGGATTTGAAATGGACCCTACTAAACTTTCTGCCATTTTGGATTGGCCTAGACCTGATTCTTTGAAGGCTTTACAACGTTTTCTAGGCTTCGCCAACTACTACAGGAAGTTCATCAAGAATTTTGCTACTATTACTTCTCCTCTTACTGCGCTCACTAGAAAAGGACAAAACTGTAAAAAATGGCCTCCTGAGGCTATAGAAGCTTTTGAGTCTCTCAAAGAAGCTTTTTCCTCTGCACCTATTCTCCGTCATCCAAATCCTGAGTTTCAATTTATCCTGGAAGTTGATGCTTCCTCTGTTGCTGCTGGAGCTGTTCTGTCTCAACGAATACCAGAGACTGGAAAGATTCATCCCGTTGCTTTCTTCTCTAAAAAATTCACTCCTTCTGAATTTAACTATGACGTAGGGAATAAAGAGTTGCTTGCCATCAAAATGGCATTGGATGAATGGAGACATTGGCTGGAAGGTACTTCTTTGCCATTTACTATACTCACTGATCATAAGAACCTTCTGTATCTCCAAACAGCCAAATGATTGAATTTCAGGCAAGCACGCTGGTCATTATTCTTCTCCCGGTTTCACTATAATTTGTCTTACATACCTGGTTCAAAAAATATTAAACCAGACGCCCTTTCCAGACAATTTCAAGATTCCCCAGTTCCTGAGTCTGGTACCATTCTCCAACCTCATGAAGTCATAGCCCAGTTAACAACTTCCTGGTTACAAGAATTACAGTCTGCTCAAGGGAATCTTCCTTTGTCCTGTAAACCTCCCGATGGTTTACTCTTTGTTCCTGAACGCCTTCGTTCCAAGATTTTATTTTGGGCTCATGATAGTCCCCTTTCTGGACATCCTGGCATCAGTATTACCACTCGAAACCTCAAACAACATGTCTGGTGGCCTACTCTCTCTCAAGATGTGAAGGATTACGTCTCAGTATGCACACAATGTGCCATGAACAAAACTCCACGCCAACTTCCTTCAGGATTGCTCCAACCAATGCCTATACCTCACCAGCCTTGGACTCATGTATCCATGGACTTCATTACCGACCTTCCCTTGTCCGCTGGAAACAATACTATCTGGGTGGTGGTCGACAGGTTCACTAAGACTGCCCATTTTGTACCCTTACCAGGATTACCATCTGCCAAAAGACTCTCTGAACTTTTTATTTCACATATTGTAAGAATCCATGGATTTCCTCTAGATATTGTTTCAGATAGAGGGGTACAGTTTGTTTCTCGATTTTGGAGGTCACTTTGTAAACATTTTGGAACTACTATATCTCTCTCTACTTCTCACCACCCACAATCGAATGGCCAGACTGAAAGAGTAAACCAGTGTCTTGAAACATATCTTAGACATTATGTGGATCATTATCACTCTAACTGGACTTCTTACCTTCCTTTGGCTGAATTGGCTCATAATGCCCGGTACAATTCCTCCCTTCAGACTTCTCCTTTTCATGCAGCTTACGGATATCAGCCCAGAACATTCCCTTTGCATACTTCCTCCACAGTGAATCCTGCTTCTGATCTTACAGCCCGAAGATTAACTCGACATTGGCAGAAAATACATTGTATTCTTTCTGTAACTTCTAGACGTTACAAGTTCTTTTCAGACCTTCGACGGAAGAAAGCTCCCAAATATCGCCCTGGTGATAAAGTTTGGATTTCCTCTCGATTTCTTCGCCTGAAACAGCCTTCTAACAAATTGGGACCACGATACGTGGGTCCTTTCCGAATACTGGGTCAGGTGTGTTCTACTGCTTATCGGGTGGCTTTACCCAAGACTCTCAAAGTCCATCCGGTATTCCATGTTTCTCTTTTAAAACCTGTGATGACTAACAGGTATTCTAAGCCTTTTTCTAAACCTCCACCGTTATTTGTGCATGGACACCCAGAGTTTGAGATCAGCCATATTCTAGATTCCAAGTTGTGTGGCAAGAAATTGTATTATCTCATTCATTGGAAAGGTTATCCAGTCACGGAACGTTCTTGGGAACCGGCTCATCAAGTAAATGCTCCTACTTTGATCAAGACCTTCCACAAGACTCATCCTGATAGGCCTGGTCCTGTCCCCCGGAGGGGTCCTTGAGGAGGGGGGTGCTGTCATGATTTCGTCCGTTCATTGCCGTGTCGCCGCGGCTCCCGGATCTCCTCTGTGTGACTGACGTCACGTTGCTTAGCAACGTGACGCTTTCTCGACACACCCCTCTGATGACGTTGCCGCTCCTGCCTTTAAACCACGGCGGGAGATCTGAATCGGGGCCCGTTTGTTTGTTTCCCTTGGAGTTTGTGAGTACCTTGTCAAAATCTGTTTTCCTGATACCGACTTCTGCCTGCCTGACCAAGCCTTTTGCCTTAACCCTTTTGCTGATATTTGGATACCGACTTCTGCCTGTCTGACCAAGCCTTTTGCCTTAACCCTTTTTGCTTATGTTTGGATGCCGACTTCTGCCTGCCTGACCTTGCTTTTGCCTTATTCCACAATCTTTGCTTTGATTTATAAAACCTGCTTAAAGGGACATTTTCTTTTACAAACTGCAAAGGAGAACTTTGACTTTCTGTTTTGTTATAAACCTGCTTAAAGGGACATTTACTTTTACAAGTTGCAAAGGAGAACTTTGACTTTCTGTTTTGTTATAATCCTGCTTAAAGGGACATTTACTTTTTCAAAGCTGCAAAAGGGAACTTTGTTACAAGCCTGCTAATGAGGACCTTTTTCTAAGCTGCAAATAAGAACATTTCCTTTATATTCTTTGACCTGCTTAAAGGGACGTTTTTTCCTTTGTGGTTTCCCTGCATTCTGGAGCAACTATTATTTTTTGTAATCTTTCTCATCTGTTTCCTGAGTGGGTCACGTCCTGGATATTTCTCAGTGTGCTAGCGTGTGCTTTCTATTCACGCTAGCAGTTGGGTTGCATCCCGGACTGATTCCAAAGCGGCTGACACATTCTTTCTTTTCAAAGATATGGAAGGGGACATTTTTTACTCCTTTCAAAGATGCATCAGGGGAACAGGTGGGCATTAATTCATAAGTGCCGTATTAGACATCCCAGTATATCAGGGATTGTATAGTGTGTTACAGGTGAAATCTGTTCTAGCTGTATTGCTATATGTATGTATAAAGGAAATTGTATATATTAACCTTAGATGAAAAATGATGAATTTAGATTTTATTAATGTAAATAATTCAAAAATTTACTCTCATAATTGTAAATCCCGAATAGTAATGTGCGTGGTTGTAAGTGTGAAAAAATGATGATAATGAGGAAGATAGCCTAGGTGAAGACAGCTAATATAAAATTCACTCTCATAATTGTAAATCCCGAAAAGTAAGTGTGAAAAAATTATGATAATGGGGAAGACAGCCTAAATGAAGACAACTAAATTTAGGTTTGTGACAATCTAACTGAAAGCAGCTAAATCTAGGTTTGAGTTCAGACCTAATGGGTGTAGAGTTTTCAGTTTGTGGATCCAAAAAGTTTCCCGGATCCTTAACTGGATAATTCTATTATAGTCTGTCGAGGGTAAGATATGATCAATAGGATAGAATTTAAAAATATCAGGATTTCCCTTGTGTTTATTTAAACAATGTTCCGGAATACTATGTTTGATCTTTTTTTGGGGGCAATTTTTACAGTTGCGCCAATGCTCCCCCCAGCGCACCTTAGCCTTCCTAGAGGTACGGCCAACATACTGTATCCCACAGCAACACTCCAAAACATATACTACATAGGTAGAGTTGCAGTTCATAAATCTATTGATGTTAAAAACTTCCCCACTTGTGTGGGACTGGAAGGTCTTTTGCCCCGAAGTTATAAATTTACATGTATTGCACTTTTTTTGTCCACACTTATAAATTCCTACTCTTTTGGAAAGAGGAGAAAAAAAAGATGAAAGGGGAGAAATTTTTTGTTGTTTGTTCGTGGATTGTGAGTTGGATAAAATGTGTTTGACCTTTTTACTAGGTGCCAACTTACTCCTAAGTGTTGGTGCTCTAGTGTATACAATTTTTGGGTATTCACCCAAAAGGGTCCTCAAAACAGGGTCTCTCCTAATAATATGCCAGTGTTTATTAATAGTCTTCTGAATCTGCATGTGGTTTGAATTGTATTGTGTTATAAACAGTGGTTCTGAGGAATAATTATCTTCTTTGTTTTTATTTGGTTTGTCCTTATTCAACAATTTCTCCCTATCTAAATCTCTAACTTTGCTCAAACAATTATCTAAAAGGTCTGGAGGATAGCCTTTTTCAATAAATCTCTCATATATTATATGACTTTGTTCTTCAAAAGAATTGGACTCTGAACAGTTACGTTTAATCCTTTCAAACTGACTATATGGTATATTAGATAACCATTTTTTATGATGGTTGCTCGTGTAATCTAAATAACTATTACTATCAACTTTCTTGAAAAATGTTTTGGAGCAGAGATTGCCATCAATGTCCCAACTTAAAGTCAGGTCTAAAAAATCTATTGTTTCTGAATTGATATTTGCTGTAAAACACTCTCATACCAGACAAGGATCAGGGAATAGACAATTCCATTACAATGGTTATAGATCTAACCGAAATGATTCCTGGAACAGACAACATAGATCAGATAATTTTAATCAACATGAACAGCAGTACAGGGGAGATAATTTCAGACAACACAGGTCTGACCATTTCAATCAATATGATCAACATCACAGACGAGATAATCTTACTCAGTATGACCAACATTACAGACGAGACAATTTTACTCAGTATGACCAATATTCCAGACGAGAGAGCTATAATAGGAATCACGAAACACCAAGATTCCTTAGATATAATAAGGGGGAAAGAGATTCGAATAATCATAGGGGATGGGAACACAGACCACATCATCCTGATCTTAGAACAAATAGCCCATCCAGAAATAGAATTGGGGAACAGGAACACCAAAAGGCCTCCTATAACAATTGTCAATATAGTAATAGGTTCGCCCCATTAGCCTCCACATCTGATGACAATGTGTTTACAGAGAGACATACCAGAAACGATTCCAATCTGGCAGTCACATCTCCTTTTTTAGGGAATGCTCCAAAATTTGGAAAAAATCCCCCAGACGAACAAAATTACAACAACAGAAAAAGACCATTTCACACAGACCAAGAGGGTCAAGAGGCCGAGGCCTTACCACCAAGAAAAAAGAATCACAACTAGAAAAGGGTATATTTAACCTGTCATCCCATAATCTCACAAGTCATGAAAAAAGGGTCCTAAAACAGGGTCTCTCCTTTTGCCCACCCAACCCACATAATAATTTTAACCTATTTGTTGATCTTAATCGCTTCACTAGAAAACTAGCACTTCAAAAATATTTTGCACAAAAGAACATAAAAAAACACAATCCAGAAGAAGAAAACACAGTGTGTATTCTCACTGACACTATGGATTATGGAAACAAAACTCCCACCATATATAGCACTGTTGACAATTTTACAACACATTTATATGAGGGTATAATACATACTAATGTAAAGACAAAATCTTCTTTCTCCCCTCCCGGGCACAATCATTATATAGAAGTGTTCCAGAACTTAGTTCTGGAGGACTTTGAAAAAATCAAAAAGAAGAACTCCAAAAAGAGCTTCTATAAAAGACAGAGTGACAACCTAGCAATACAGTCCCTCGCAAACAATCCCAACATTATAATCCGCGACGCCGATAAGGGGGGAGGGATTATTATTCAGGATCTGACAGAATATTTGAAAGAAGCAGACAGAATTTTAAAAGACACTGAATATTACAAAATTCTATCATACAATCCTACTGCACAATTTCTTATACTCTATCAATCTCTAATTAACAAAGGATCTGCAAACAACATTCTCAATAAAAATGAATTCAGTTTTTTGAAAGTTAGTAACCCAAGTGTAGCCCATTATTATCACTTACCAAAAATTCATAAAAGTTTAATTAACCCACCCGGTCGCCCTATCATTGCTGGTATTGATAATCTTACTTATAATTTATCCTATTATGTCGATATTATTTTGCAGAAGTATGTCTTAGGCCTTCCTTCATACATTAAGGATGGCACAGACCTACTAAATAAAATTAAGGACATTAAAAACACAGGTGACCTCATATGGATCACCTGTGATGTCAGTGCATTATATTCAAACATAACACACCAACTAGGTCTTCAAGCATCAGCTACTTTTTTGAATCGTGATTTATATATGCCAAAAATACAGAAAGAGTTTGTTTTGGAGTGTATTGAGTTTATTCTTAAACATAACTATTTTATTTATCAAGACGTATATTATTTACAGATAAAAGGGACGGCCATGGGCACCAGATTCGCCCCTAGCTTTGCCAATCTTTTTATGGGCATATATGAGGAACTTTACATCTATAATTCCTCAGCAGGGGCGAATCTGGTGCACTATGGCCGTTACATAGATGATTTGATTTTTATTTGGAAGGGCGACCAGACATCAGCACATATATTCACAGAATCCATGAACAACAATAATATGGGCCTAACTTTTACAGCAAATATCAATTCAGAAACAATAGATTTTTTAGACCTGACTTTAAGTTGGGACATTGATGGCAATCTCTGCTCCAAAACATTTTTCAAGAAAGTTGATAGTAATAGTTATTTAGATTACACGAGCAACCATCATAAAAAATGGTTATCTAATATACCATATAGTCAGTTTGAAAGGATTAAACGTAACTGTTCAGAGTCCAATTCTTTTGAAGAACAAAGTCATATAATATATGAGAGATTTATTGAAAAAGGCTATCCTCCAGACCTTTTAGATAATTGTTTGAGCAAAGTTAGAGATTTAGATAGGGAGAAATTGTTGAATAAGGACAAACCAAATAAAAACAAAGAAGATAATTATTCCTCAGAACCACTGTTTATAACACAATACAATTCAAACCACATGCAGATTCAGAAGACTATTAATAAACACTGGCATATTATTAGGAGAGACCCTGTTTTGAGGACCCTTTTGGGTGAATACCCAAAAATTGTATACACTAGAGCACCAACACTTAGGAGTAAGTTGGCACCTAGTAAAAAGGTCAAACACATTTTATCCAACTCACAATCCACGAACAAACAACAAAAAATTTCTCCCCTTTCATCTTTTTTTTCTCCTCTTTCCAAAAGAGTAGGAATTTATAAGTGTGGACAAAAAAAGTGCAATACATGTAAATTTATAACTTCGGGGCGAAAGACCTTCCAGTCCCACACAAGTGGGGAAGTTTTTAACATCAATAGATTTATGAACTGCAACTCTACCTATGTAGTATATGTTTTGGAGTGTTGCTGTGGGATACAGTATGTTGGCCGTACCTCTAGGAAGGCTAAGGTGCGCTGGGGGGAGCATTGGCGCAACTATAAAAATTGCCCCCAAAAAAAGATCAAACATAGTATTCCGGAACATTGTTTAAATAAACACAAGGGAAATCCTGATATTTTTAAATTCTATCCTATTGATCATATCTTACCCTCGACAGACTATAATAGAATTATCCAGTTAAGGATCCGGGAAACTTTTTGGATCCACAAACTGAAAACTCTACACCCATTAGGTCTGAACTCAAACCTAGATTTAGCTGCTTTCAGTTAGATTGTCACAAACCTAAATTTAGTTGTCTTCATTTAGGCTGTCTTCCCCATTATCATCATTTTTTCACACTTGCTACCACACACATTACCATTCGGGATTTACAATTATGAGAGTGAATTTTATATTAGCTGTCTTCACCTAGGCTATCTTCCTCATTATCATCATTTTTTCACACTTACAACCACGCACATTACTATTCGGGATTTACAATTATGAGAGTAAATTTTTGAATTATTTACATTAATAAAATCTAAATTCATCATTTTTCATCTAAGGTTAATATATACAATTTCCTTTATACATACATATAGCAATACAGCTAGAACAGATTTCACCTGTAACACACTATACAATCCCTGATATACTGGGATGTCTAATACAGCACTTATGAATTAATGCCCACCTGTTCCCCTGATGCATCTTTGAAAGGAGTAAAAAATGTCCCCTTCCATATCTTTGAAAAGAAAGAATGTCCCCTCTCATACTAACCCATGTTATGATAGATAGATTAGAACAACATTTTTTTGAAACGTACACGTGCATATATAGTTGATTATTTGAAGGCTTATATAGTTGCCTCTAACATATACGTAACAGAAAGTACATAAAGATACTACGGGATCCTACCAGCATAAAGAGAAGACTAGATATATCTTATAGTCCACTCTGACCAAAACATTTGTATAGCTTGGTTTTTAACTACCTTGCAGGTGTTTATCAAACACTTACATAATTTGATTTCACTAACATTTTTCTTTTAAAAAAAGATATGATATATTCTATATTCTACTTTTATCAAACACCGTACATGCTCTTGGAAGTGTTTTATAATATACCTTTTAGGATCGAGATTTTGTTACTTAGTGCTGTATACAACTTGTAACAATTACTTAGGGCCGGACATAATTTGCAACTATTATATAGTTTTTAGATACAGACTGCATTTTATATACTGCTTGTATCATTACAGTTTAACAATTGTGTTGGTGTATTCGATCATTGCTTGTTATTGGTCTGACGCTGACCAATCATTCTGCTTGGCTGGCTTTTTAAATGTGTTGTACTAATTGTGCCATATACCTTTTCTGATGAAACGGCCAGGAGCTTGTGGCCGAGAAACGCGTTAAAGCTCATCACAATAAAGTGTTTTTTATTCTTTTATATGAAGCCTTGTATTCTGTGGCTTTTTTATGGTTGCCCGCCAAGTCATTTTTATTACTAGCAGAGTTTTTTTATCGAAATCAGCTCTGCATAGGATCATTTGCTCATTTCCAGTTTGCAGCATTGATTGCATGCAGGGAGCGGCTGCATGCTGATTTTTCTGGCAGCACAGCTACACAGGATTTGGATTCGAATTACTGAGGAGAGCCCACAGCCGTCCACTTAAGATCTCGGATGCCATCCGGCACAGCATACTGACTGCTGTAAAAACGTCAGCCCGCCTATTCGCACCACTTTCAACAAGGGTGCCAATACTCTTGTGAGTATATTTCCTTTTTTCTCCACTTCCACTGTGAATTTTACATTCAAGACCTACTTGCACAATGAGGCGCTGTCTTCTTTCTTACTACTTCTAGATTTTGGGTCCTGATCAGATACCGCCAAGACCAGCTGCCGTTTGCTCTTCAAATATTCCTTTCCTCTGAATATTTCTACTGAGACGATAAAGACCTTCAGTATTTGACTTTAGAAACACCTCCGTTTCCAGTCTCCAGTGTTCAACTTATATCACCACTTCTGGGACTTATTCACGATAAGCTTCTCTCTTTTTTACATGTTTTAGAGTTTATACTATAGAGATTATAATTGCTAAATTTGTTTTATTCACAGTTGTTTATTCACTACTGTTGTTTTTTAATTGTTTTATTTGGTCACTTTGCACAAAGGTATATACACATATATATATTGTTATAGAATAGGGTTGTTTTATATACAAACAATCCACACTGTTTCACTTCAGTTATTTCACCAAGTGACACTCTTTAACTATTATAGAAACAGCACTGCACTACATTATTTGAAGACCAATTAATTTGAGTTTGAGTTTGTAATTTGAGTTTGTTTTTTTGCCTTCACGCCATTTTTTGGTGTTTTGTTTTTTGACACATACCTCAGGCGCACGCTATTACCATTTTTTTATATTTGGTATTTTTCTCTATCTAGAAAAAGGTCTGAGTGAGTGAAAGTTAGCCAGAATGTACTGTTTGATATTCAGTAGTTCGTCCCTTGAAAAACATTATTTATTAAAGGATGGCCAGGGACTGTACAAACAAACAACAATGACAAATACAGTCATTGTTAAACTGTAAAATCCCTGCACTCAAAAGATCCAATAGAAAGCTTTTTTACATCCCTCGGTTCCTGAAGAAGGTCTAAGTATTATGGGATAATTAACTTTGTTGAGTTCTACTTCAGGATAGATCATCCATTAATTTCCATTTCTTAATAACAGCCAGTGGACCAACCCCTCATACTAGCTTATCACCTCTTGCCTCTGTCTTTCTATGAGACACCCTCCACCTCTTTCTTTTATCCAATGTTCCTCTCAGTGTTAAATACTTGAGTTTGAAGCTTCATATTTTTCCTTCAATCTAACACACTCAGACTAATGTATTCCTTGACAGATACTTTGACCCAATTACTTATTCTCTTGCAGGCCCTGCCATAATCAATCATAGTATGCTTCTCACTCTTCTCATTTGACTGGCCATGCTTTTCATAAAGACTGGCCCTATCTTATATTACACAAATGCACCAAATAAGCTAGTATAGAAGGATCCCTCTGGGAGTTTAATGAGTTGTTCATGGAGAGATAAAGAGCATCTGTGACTTCTGGACCAGGATAAAGATAAATGGTTCTTACATTACTGTATGCTTACTGTTTTATTTGTAAAACAAGTTATTTTTACTTTTTTTGGTGTGGGTTAAATCCTGAGTTGTTTAGATGTAAGGAAAGGGATTGTTAAGGGGCACACAAAAATTTTAAATTACATGTGGGTTAATTAAGTGTATTTTTTCATTGGGGAATTTAAATACATTGGGTAATACACTGGGTAAATACATTAGGTAATCATGTAAAAGTTTATAATTAGGTATAATTAGTGGTTTTTTTAGAATTATGGTTAGGTATAGTAACGGCTAGTCCAAGATCAGCTATTTTTTTCACATGAAGGTTCTTGTATAGTGGTAATTGTGGTATAGAGAAAAGTCATACATAGGGTTAATTGCAGCTTGTGGATATTGTTCAGTGTAAAATAAAGAGTTTATGTATAGACTTAAAGGACCATAACACCCAAATGTTTAAACACTTGAAAGTGATGCAGCATAGCTGTAAAAAGCTGACTAGAAAATATCTCCTGAACATCTCTATGTAAAAAAGAAAGATATTTTACCTCAAAAGTTCCTCAGTAGCCACCTCCCATTGTAAAGGATTTCTAAGCAGGATTTAGTGTGTATGTCCTGGGACATCTGAAGGGATGAGCATCGTGCACTCTCATATTATTTCACCAATCAGGTAATCAGGTAAAGGAAGTTTACAATGAAATCTCATGAGAGTCAAGTCAAATCTCATGAGATCACAGTAAAAGTTCATGACCTCAGCACTGCTGATGCTGATTGGCTGCTGTTCATTTCTTCATTTTTTTTAATTTTTTTTACCTGCAGCTGGGAGCAGTTGAGTATAACTTTTTACACAGAACTTACTCTGCTGAGCTGAGGAGATTGTGAAGTAAAATATCTTCCTTTTTTACATAGAGATGCTCCTGTCAGCTTTTTACAGTTATACTGCATCAGTTTCAAGTGATTTAGCATATGAGTATTATGTCCCTTTAATTTTATGTATAGACTTAATTGTAGCTTAGGAATTATTAAGATGCTAATAACATTTATGTGGCTAATAGCACACTGGGCATAAAGAATCCCTATTATTTAGTGAAATGCATATAGCTATATGATAGTGATTTTAGTATGATAAAATCATTAATATGGAGCTGCTATAAAGGTTTTACTAGATGTTTCTGTTTCATTATAGCAACTTACATAGTATCTGACCCTTAATCTACTGAAAAGTGGTTAAAATATCTAAAACTCATTTAAACTCTTTCATAAATAATGTGTAAGGGCAAGGAAACATCCCCTTTTGTATTGACATATGAAAAATAACTGGCCTATATGATTAAAGGGGTTTATCTGTGTGTTTAGGTTTGGATTTGGATGTGTTTTCAGGTGTGTGTGTGCTACTCAGGAACACTTTCTTCACAGCATCTGAAAATCTTGTCATCCCAATAGTGACCATGTCTGTGGACCCTTGTGCCCTATCAAGACACGTTACAGGAGATGTAGGTACAAAATCGATACGTGATTTTTTTTCCCCTTTACTCAGTAATCTGTTGTAAGGAATCCATATCAAGTCTAGTAATGTCAGTTTGATTCAGAATATCCTTTTGCTTTACTGCAGCAAGCAAACAGTGGCAGTCTGTAAAAATGTCCTACAACTCATTTATCTGACAAATCAAACATTTTCTGTGCCTAAAGGTCTGACTTTTTTCCTGCAGTTTAAAAGATATACTAGACATCTCATCTGGGGCTGTGACGCTCACAGGTGAAACATTTTCAGACTGTAATTTAAAGCATTTTAACATAGCAGACAAATGACATTTCAGGAATTCATTCAGTATGAACAGATTTTGCAAGTCTGCTTGCCATAGCAATATTCTTGCTCCATAAATGTCATTTTATTTAATACATTCTTTAGAGAATGTATATACCATGACTCTGAATCTGCCATTTTTGAGAATTTAAAACTTTTGTCAGATTTCGAACTCCACTAAAATTGTACTATTTCCTTTGCCCAACCAACATTAATGGATATAGAAGTTCAAATTAAACTTTCTTGATTCAGATAAAGTGTACATACAACTAAAAAAGTAATCAAATGTATTGTTCTCTCCTGTTATCATTTGTTGAAACTTCCCTCCTTTCAATGAGGGAATAACATTGTTTTAAAATGCTGCCACATAGTGGTCCTGCCTATTTATCTAATTTTTATGATGTCCTTCTTCTCCATTTGTTGGCCTTGAAAACTGAAAGTTTTGCCTTTGGGTGCCATGTACTAAGGCGTCAATTTTTTTGCACAGACCGTATCGAAATAACCCGCCGGCATTCGCACCATGCGGATGGCACTTCGTTACATGAATGTACTATAAAACCAAGCCGTAAAATTTCGCGTCTATTGTGTGTCGAAGACAATCGGATAATTGATAACTTTGAAGCTTCGTTCGGCGCGAAAGAGCAAAGTTAAGAAGCAGTCTGGGACCTGATTGGTTTAGTTCTTTACCCATGTGACGATCTAGGTGTCATAATTGTCAGACAAGCGGCAACGTCTGGCTGCTGACATGTATAAGAATGTGCATTTTCCCAGAAATCTTAGAATATTGTTTATTTACTTTTCGGTATTCACTTTGACAAGATGGCTTGCTCCGGAGATTCTGCTACTTCTAAGAAGACTCGCAACCCTAACTTCTCGCATCAACAGAATGTTGTACTTGTTGATCTAGTACTCGAATATTATGACAATATTTATGGTAGTCGAGTCAAGCAAACCCCAGGCGCTCGTAAGAAGATTATTTGGGAGAAAATTAGTGACGCAGTGAGTGCTCAAGGACCTACTAAAAAAGATATCGAGTCCTGCAAAAAAAGGTTCAATGATATCAAGCGTCAAACAAAATCCAAAATTGCCAAAGAAAAGCAATATGCTCGAGGTACTGGAGGCGGACAATCTTATGTCGCAGATTTGACAGACTTTGAAAGAAAAGTTTTACAGAGGCTTGGCACGGAGGTCATTGAGGGCATAACCGATGACTGTGATAGCGATATTCGTGGTAATTATTATTTATAAATTAATATTTATATTGTTTACTTGTCTGCTCCAAAATTGTTTCTCTTACGTTCATGTTTTACAAAATTGGATTCTGTTAACGGTATCTTGATTGTACAATTTCTGGTTTACCGTTCCTTTAAAATAGATTTAGGAATTACATTACTTCTCTCTGTATCTATTTTTTTAAAGTTCCAGTGAATGAAAAATAAAGCATTCATGATGGAGCATGAAAAACATTTTCAATTATCTAATATACTCCATTTTTTTCCCTATTGCTTAATGTATTTTAAAAAATAAGGCCTACATGGCACAGTAAAATGAAACCCAAATGTTTGATTTTGAAATGGCATGCAATTTTAACCCACCTTTTTTTTGTTTCATTATCTAAATTGCTTTATTTTGTATATATTCTTTGTTGAATAACATATATTGATATTGAAATGCTCGGTAGCTGCTATTTCTTCAACAAAGGTGAACTAACGAATGAAGCAAATTAGATAATAGTGGTAAATTGTAATTTCTTTGTTATTGTATTCTCTATTGGAATCATTTGAGAAAGATGTTTTTTGAGACCTTTTAATTTGTGTATATTAAAGCAAGATACAAATCATAGGTAGAAAATGGTATAATGGGAGTACATTTAACTTTTAATTAGCATTTCAAAAATTGCACATAAACTTTTAATTTTATTGATTGTATTAATTTAAATTTGTATTTACTAACTCCTAGGTGGTTCAGTTAGAGCGTCAACCTCTGCATCTGTCCATACCCCATCTACCTCTTCATCAGACATACCACGTCCTTCAACTTCTCAGCCTCTGAACGTAAGACAACAACAGCATGGGCAATATTTACGGTCAACTACAAATACCAGCCACAGCCTATCGTCTGCAGATACTATTCCAGATGTAAGGAGCAGTACACCAGATACAGCTGTTGGAAGAAGCTCTGGTATGTATCTTTAAACCACTTATATATACACCTTCTAAATTTTTGTTTATAAATGAGATATTAATGTTTAATTTTATTTTTTACAGCAGATGTTGGACGTCTCTTCAGAGCCATGGTGACCGAATCAGCACCACTTTTCGATGGTAAGTTACTTTTTTAAAGTAAATATAGGATGACAAGACAAATAATTTTGGTACAAACAAAATTTAACTTTTTAAACTTTGATAGTTATTCAAACTGTAATACTGTGAGATAGATGTATTTTATATGCAAACAGTTGTACCATGTAAAATCACAATTATTGATTAGTAAGGAAGGCATTTAATCTTATTGTAAGATTCCAACTTGACAGTATAACATGACACTATAAATTTCTCTTGTATAGTAACCCCTCTAACCATTAATGTTGGAATAAATTTCGATCTGCATCTTTTTTTTTTAGAAATTAATGCTAATTTTTTTTTTTTTTTTAGATATCGCTGAGGAGGATGATTCATCAAGAGAGGTGATTCTGAATCTTGTTCCAGTTCCAGCACCAGAGGGTAGATCGCCAGAAAGTGGAAGCCTGACTCCTGACCTAACACAGATGGCACAAGATCAGGATTTGGATATGCATGAGCCTGTTATAAACCCCCGTAGTGATGAGGAAAATACAAATTCACCACCTGATCATGGAGTACAATCACAGGGAATTGAATCATTGGAACAACCACAAGCTATTGTCCAAGAGCAGGCACCTTTGGAAGATGCAGGTCTGAACGAAATGTTAAATCTTGCCAGAGGATATAGAGCAGACAGTAGACAGGTTCAGGAAATTTTGTCTGGACATTTAGAAAGATTTGACACTTATAACCAGCAACGGTTGGAACTGGACCGTGAAATCTTTAACTCGCAAAGAGAAATGGACAGGGAAAGGAACCTACATATAAACAGGGCCTTGACAATAGCTGAAAACAACATGCGAATGGCTCAAAATACTATGCAAACTTTGTTAGAATTGATTTGAGATAGACATCAGAGCCAAGAGTCGCCAGATCCAAAAAGACCACGGTTTAATTAGTGCATTGTTATGGACAATTTTAAAGTTATTATTATTTTTTTGTTGACAAAGAATATATTGTTATTGTTATTTGTACATAGTTTTATTAAAGTTTATCCTGTTTTTATTTAATTTTCTTTTTTTATTTTTGAAATTTAGTTAAAATCAGTTAAAGGTTTAAAATGTATTGTACACACAGACATATCTAAGTGAAACAATTATAATTTTTATTACATCCAAAATATTGACAACATTGAATCAAAATGGCATTATAAAAAAAAGATATGAGAGTGCTCACGGCCAATACAGTATTTTTTGGGGTTTTGAATAAACTTTTTAACATACCAAAATATGACAATTTTAGTGGCATCAAATAAAAAAAAAAAAAAAAAAAAACATTTTTTATATTTAAAATGCAATCATTGATTATCTGTTTTCCACTACATAAGTATTGTAGAGATTCTGAACCTGTGTATTTAAATTCATTATAGTATCCATTATTTGTTTAATATCTTCACAGACAGAGGATTGAACAAAATTAGAAAATAAATTAAGGATTATGAGAACATGTTTAAAATAAAAACAGATTATTAATAAGCAGGTAACAAAATTGTATTACCATTTTGGTTAGAGGCGGTATTATCCATAGATGTACTTGTCTGTGTAGATTTAGAAACCATAGATATGTCCCAGTCGTTATCAGTATCAGAAATATTGGTTGAGTTTTTCTCACTACTTGCATCTGAAATATATATTTAGAAATCGAGGTATATATTTTGGTATTGATTTGACTATAAGCTATAATATAGTAAATAAAAAAATTAATAACCAATTACCTAGTTGAATTGAGGGTGAAGTTAATGACATCCTTTCAGGAGCATTATTTGCTTCATTGTCACTATCTATGAAAGATTAATAAGGAATTCTATATAAAAAATTGTAAGTAGAGGGCAAAGCTAGCCGGCGTCCAAGATGGTCGCTAGCATGTAGAGCTCTGAAGTAGGGTCGGCCCAAAAACAGCCTTAACACCATAGAACCTGCGAGCTGGAAGCTAATAACCAGTGCATCTGTCTCCTAATAGCCCAGGGATCACATGAAGTGAGGCGGAGAAGACCCGGTGTTACAATTAGCACCGCACACTACCGCGGCCTCCCGCGGCCTTCTGACGGCTACCCACATGGCCCACTTCGAGCCTTAACAACACCCATTACGGAGGTGCGACGCACACAGAAGCCTTCACACCGCTTACCGGAGGAGCAACTCTACACCTCACGACCAGCGCTCTCCATCTGATTAGCCACGCGGACACCATGTGAGGGGTGAGAACGTAATGCAGACATGTTAGTCTCCATTGCTGCATAACACACATATCGTGGCCTCACCACAATAACCTCACACAGGGGTAATTACTCCCCCAAACGGGCAAATCACGTTACATAGCCTATCTAACCTCCATCACTCACCAATTATCCCTGTATTCTATGTGGACCACTGCGCTGCACGACACAAAGATGGCGCCGATAGTCACATCAGCACAGGAATTGCAGCCTCACTATACTTAGTGAAGGGGGAGATAATGCACACTTACAGGCGCTCCATCTATCATTAAATTTACTCCTAGCCACAGCAACTGAACCAGTATATCACAACAGAAGGGCTCCCTTCCCACTATGTCAGCCAGGAGGGCACCTAGAGCTGAAAAATCCAGTAAGAGCAGCGCAACCCCTACAGTTCACAATTTTTTCAAAGCAGTTGAAATGGCTGCTACAGACCCAACTGAATACTCGGAAAAACTGCCTTCTTTATCATCTACACCAGATACAGGCACAACAGAGACAATGCTCACTAAAGCAGACCTGCAATCTCTACCCTCCAAAGAGGATTTCAACAATTTTATTGCCCAAGTCAGCTCCATGTTAAAGTCCAGCTTATCTGAAGTCAGAAAAGAGATAAGTGAAATTGGCAATAGAATAGCACAACTAGAAGAAGATTCAGAGCACACAGATAGGCTGCTGGATGTTCAGTCACAGCAGACATCCCACCATTCCACTCTAATAACACAACTACAGAACCAAGTGGAGGACTTGGATAATAGGGGGAGACGCCAGAACATTAGAATCCGGGGTGTCACTGAGAACATAAAAACCCCAGAGCTCCTCCCCTATTTACAGACCTTGTTTAACACACTTAAGGATAACAAAGAAGAAATTGAGTATCCGCTTGATCGGTACCACAGAGCTTTGAGACCAACTCCCAAAGATGCAGCCCCTCCAAGGGACATAATTATAAAATTCACAAGTTTCAGAGACAAAGAAGATATCCTCACTGCGGCGAGGAAGAAATCACCTATATCACACAAGGGCTGTGCACTTCAATTTTTTGCTGATTTAAGTCAGCTCACACTAGCCAAGCGACGGGAGACCAGATACCTCACTTTACACCTCAGAGACCTTGGAATCCCCTACAGATGGGGCTTTCCATTTTGCCTCAAAGTGATCAAGGATAATACAACTGCAATTTACAGATCAACGGAGGACCTGGAAGACTTCTGCTCATCATTAAAGATCTCGCAACCCAGCCTCCCATCGCTACAGGAAGCCCCTAAAGATCAGCGCCTACCAAGACCACACAGGCAAGAATGGACTCCTGTCCACCATGGGAAAAAGACCAAGCCCTCCAAGGGAATGCCTCTGAATCAAGGAGCAGTCACCTGACTGCAAGGACTACCTTGTGTTAAGTAACCTATATCTGTTGATTGCCATGTTACACATTGCCACAGCGCGGTGTGTTCCATATAGACATTATGCCACATCCTAGGCACCTATCTGTTGCTCTGTTACTGTTTTGTTTTATTGTGCCCTTTTTTTTTTTTTCTTCTTCCTTTTTTTCTCTTTCTCTGCACAGTACTAAAATTTAATTGTGTTTATGTTTTATTATGCCGCATGCGCCATGTATACAATAAACCAAGTATATGATTGTTGCGCCATATGCGTCAAAAGTACGACAAAAGGTTAACCATCCTACAGAGAGTTTGCTCCCTGCGGCAGCGCCTATACCTCATAATTCCAGTCCCATATTCTGAGGCCGACCTGCTACCGCAAGTCGTAGCAGCTACTTATTCCCCCCCTACTCCCCCCTTTTTTTTGTTTTTCATTTTTATCCACCTGCAAGCGTAGCATGAGGTATGTTTATGCTTTTAGTTTAAGTTTTACACATGTTGCTTTGTTTTTGTTTACATTTGCCTTTTACCATTTCAGATATGCCTTCTCTGAACTGCCTCTACCACCACCTACTTTTCCTCCCCCTTCTCCTTGGTCTGGTCGGACCCGCACGACTCACCCTATAACTCAGCCCCGGGATCTGGATCCATTCGACATAAGGTACAATCCCCCTTGTGAGCACACAGCACAGAACCAGTATGGTTCCCACCCTTCCCACCTCCCCCACCCCACTGATAGCTTAGAATGACTCTCACAGCGACACAATACTCCCCCCCCCACCGGAACACACACCATCAAACTAATAACCCTTAATACCAGGGGACTGAACTCACCCACAAAGAGGTCGGTCGCTCTCTCCTGTTTTAAAAGAGCTAAGGCAGATGTAGTCTTCATACAGGAGACGCACTTCCCGAAAGATAACTCACCTAAATTCTCAAATAGAGACTTCCCCACTGCATATTTTGCGTCCCATACCAGCAAGCGTGGGGGGGTGGGGATTATGTTCCACAGATCACTACCGTTTCAATTGTCACAAGTAGAAGCAGACCCAGGGGGCAGATGGCTTATCCTTACTGGCCTTCTATACAATCGACCTATTACCCTGGCCAACATCTACACCCCAAACTCCAAACAGGCACAGTTTTTTTAGAAAAGTCGCAAATAAGATACTCCAGGTTCAAAAGGGCTCTCTAGTCATGGCCGGGGATTTGAACGTAGCCCTTGACCCTTGCATTGACTGTTCCCTAAGCCGAGGCAGTGTACCCCTTAAAACCATCCAAGACATAACTACGACCACCCACAAACTTACCCTGATAGACGTTTGGTGGGCGAAACATCCAGGCCAATGCGACTACACGTTTTTCTCTAACCCACACAGGTGCTACTCACGTATAGACTACATTTTCACCGACTAAATTACATATAGCCTAGTGAGGGACGCCGACATAGAACCTATTAGTTGGACAGACCATGCTATGGTGACAACCACATTAAACTGGTCAGATAGGCCCCTTTCCCCTTATGTGTGGAGGCTCGATGAATCACTGCTAAAAAGACCTGAGTTGTCCACACGTTTGACAGAAAAACTAAAAGAATATTTTGAACTAAACAATACACCAGATATAGCACTGCACACCCTATGGGAGGCCCACAAATGTGTAATCAGAGGCGAAATAATTAAACACAAAGCACAGCTGACTAAACAATACCGAGAATCATACAGGTCCGCGACACAGAGCATTCGCGACATAGAGCTACAGCATAAAATGTCCCCACAAGAACTTAACAGATAAACTGAGGCAAGCGAGGAACGACTTAAATAGACTCATTTATAAAGAAGCTCAAACGAAGGCATTCTTCTTGAAGAAAACGTACCTAGCTACCTCCAATAAGATAGGCCCCTCCCTAGCTAAATCTCTCAAGGAACAAAAACTCAGTTCTTACATACACAGTCTAATCGACTCTGCCGGTCATCAAGCCCTTAGTAGCCACCAAATCGTGGACCAATTCAGGTCTTTCTATAACAACTTATACAATCTACCGAGCCCCCCACTCGCGGCTACCCCACAGGCGCGGGAACAGTACATTGAGGAAGCTGCCCTACCGGTACTCCCCCCAGAGCTATAAGAAACCCTGGAAGCCCCAATAACTACCTCGGAGGTACTCCTAGCAATAAAATCCTTTCCACTACGTAAGAGTCCAGGACCTGACGGGTTCACCAACATATACTATAAACAGTTTAGACAGCTATTAGCCCCACACCTAACCTCCATGTTCGCAACAATAGATAAGCAAGTACCTTGGCCCAAACACACCTTAGAAGCCCATATCATTGTTTTGCCAAAGGCGGACAGGGACCCCCAAAAAGTGGAAAATTATAGACCTATCTCGCTACTAAATTCTGATATTAAACTTTATGCAAAAATATTAGCGACACGACTGAACACAATCCTTCCCCAAATCATCCATGTAGACCAAACAGGGTTCATTCCCAGAAGGGAAGCACGAGACAATACCATCCGGGTACTCCACCTAATAGAACAGTCCAGCCGGTCTAACGCACCGTCAATTGTAATATCAACCGACGCTGAAAAAGCCTTTGACCGGCTGGACTGGGAGTTCCTCCATTCTTGTCTGTCCGCCTTTGGCATAGGAAGGGTAATGATCCAAAGAATTCTCAGCTTATACTCCCAACCCTCAGCACGGGTTAAGGCCAATGGTATTCTCTCCGACAGCTTCGAGATAAGAAACGGGACGAGGCAGGGATGCCCCTTGTCTCCACTCCTTTTCGCCATCTCAATGGAAGTCCTGGCCTCTCAGATCAGAAACAACCCCAACATTACAGGTATTGAGCTAGGTCCTAATACATATAAAGTAACACTCTACGCGGACGATGTCCTACTTCTACTCACCCACCCGAGTGCCTCACTACCTCACCTATTAGGAGAGTTTGATAGATTTAGTGCCCATTCCAACTTCCTCATCAATGCTAGGAAATCTGAGATCTTAAATATAAACATTGAAAGGCAGCAGTTTGCAGCTTTGGCGAACTGCTGCCCCTACAAACTAAACTGCAACAAAATTAAATACCTTGGTGTCTATCTTACCCCGAATAGTGGCAAACTGTTTAAACATAACTACATACCTATTATGCATAGACTCAAGAAAGAGCTAGACAACTGGCAAAACAAACCACTTTCGTGGTGGGGCCGCATACAAGCGGTCAAGATGACTGCCCTCCCACGGCTGCTTTACATAATGCAGGCAGTGCCAATACACCTACTAAACACATACCTCCACCAAATACAGTCAATGCTAAACTCATTCATCTGGGGCAGTATTAAACCACGCATTAGCAAAAAAGTCATTATGTCCCCATTGGGAGCGGGTGGACTGGGTGTACCCTCGATCCAGCAATATTATAAGGCAATAGTGATGCAGAGAGTTCTTGAATGGCATGACAACACAAATAGCAAAGCATGGGCATCTATCGACTCTTTCCTTCTAACCTCACCTAACCTGGGTCTCCTAGCTTGGATCAGCCCCTCAGCCCGACCACCCCTCGCAAAGACATCCCAACTCTATGCCCACCTTTTCAAGACCTGGGACATAATACGAGCCAAAGACAAGGGTATTTCTTCCCCTATCTCCCCGATGACACCAATATCACACAACGTCGAATTTTTAGGAGGCCTATTGGCGGAGAGGCATCGCCCAGGCGGCATGTCAAACACAACCCCATTTGCCAACCTAGTCTCTAACCACACACTAAAAACACTCTCACAAATGACAGACATAGCTGGGGGGAGCTTCTCCTCCTGGCTCAAATATGCCCAACTGACACACCTCCTGAAAATCTCACCCCACAAGGACAGTCTAACTAGAGAACTGACCCCATTTGAAAGGCTGTGCCTGTCAGGCTCCTCGCCCCGTAGCTCCCTCTCTATAGCAAAGAAAATGTTAGACAAAACCCCTATGGCACTGCCCCCCTCATACAAGCTCCACTGGCAAGCAGAACTAGGGAGAGAAATATCTGAAGAGCAATGGCTGGCGATTCTCTATAGCACTTCCAAGTCCTCGTCCCTAGCTAGAATCTTAGAACTGAATCATAAGATCCTATTCCGTTGGTACCTCACACCCGAAAGAATTAAACAAATTTACCCGAGAGCAGGCGCCACTTGCTGGAGGGGGTGCGGGGCAGTGGGAACGATGGCCCATATATGGTGGTACTGTCCGGTGATCTCCCCCTTCTGGGGGAGAGTAGAGAGATTCCTTAAGGAACTCATAGGCCCAACATTTAGCTTAACACCCCTCACTGCTCTCCTGAACCACAAATATAGTAAGATCTGTAAGATCAGATGGAAACTCCTACAAATTACCATAAATAGTGCGAAAGCACTCATCTCCCGGAAATGGAAATCCCCAATTGTCCCCACGACCCAGGAATGGTTCCATCACATCTCGGAACTCTTGGAGGGGGAAGAGTATTCCTTCTTCAAGAATGGCAATCTGGCCTTCTTTCACGAAGTCCGGTTCTATTGGGAGTCTCTCTCCCACACCCTGAGAGAGATGACACACTCTACCCCGCCCGGCGTCCCTTAGGGAGCAATGCCTCCGACCAGACCCCCCCCCTCCCCCTCCCCTCCTCTCCCCTCCCCCTCTCCTTCCCCCCCGCTTTCCCCCCCCCCTCCCTCCTCTCCTTTTTTTCCCCTCCCTCTTTCCTCTTCACTATATATTACTCTTATGTTACACAGGCAGGTAAGGCGATACTAAAGAACAGAAAGGCATTTGTTATTTGTTTATAACTGTTCACAACTGTTAATAACTGTTTACAGTCATGTACGTTGCAGCTGAAATGTACGGACTCACTTATCTTCCAATTGCGTTACTGTCTTAATAAGCTGGGAACTTGCCACAGCCAAGAGGGCTGTCTTTGGACCTCCCCACTTAATATGCCTCAATACAAGGACCACTTGGACTTTATACCCCATGGACTCTTGCATAGCGTGAGGCCACTGGCACCCACCTACCAACTGTACAATTGTTCCTAGAATCTGTATTGTATTGTATCGCAATTATATTTCAATAAAAGTTTTATAAAACCAAAAAAAAAAAAATTGTAAGTAGAAAAATGCTAATGGTACAAAATATAAGAAAAATACCTTCTGTAGAAGATATTTGTATTATTCTTGTGAACCTTGTTTTCTTCTTTTTCATCACTCTTTTATTGGTTTCTGTAAATAACACAACAAGCTAATCATGATTAAATGTATCAGTTGTATAACTATAGATATGTAAACCATGTTTCTATTGTACCTTGAGGTGTATGAACGACAGTTAGGCACCTGACACCTCCTTTCTGTGGGGACAATTGTCTGTCAAGCAAAGACAGTGGCAAGGGTGGGGATCTAGCCTCACTTCTAGGTGTCCAATTTAGAATAGACCTTACATAACGTGGAGGAGGAGCACCACAAATATTTTCTTTTTTCTTATCTGAAATAGAAAATTTGTACATATGTTTGTTTGAAGTTTCTTAGTTTTAAAATGTGTTATATAATAAAGTTTTCAATTTTCACGTGTTAGAATGTTTATAGTGTTTCAATTTGTTTTAAATTAGAATGGACATGAAAGTGATATGGTACACCTATTTATTCTTTCAGTTCTCATATTGATGATGAACTTTGCATAGAATTTATAATTTAAAAGAATAACTAAATTATATACCAGTAAGAAACAGTATGGACATGAAAGTGATCACTATGGTACACTGAAACCTAATTATAATTTCAGATCTCATATTGATGATGAACTTTGCATAGAATTTATAATTTAAAAGAATAACAAAATTATATACCAGTAAGAAACAGTTTGGACATGAAAGTGATCACTATGGCACACTGAAACCTAATTATAATTTCAGATCTCATATTGATGATGAACTTTGCATAGAATTTATAATTTAAAAGAATAACAATTTTATAAACTTACATGTCCTTAAAAGGCTCCTAATAGATTGGTAATATAGTGGTTCTCGACGTTTAACATCACTGTATCGTCTCAAACATTGACGCCTGGTCCTTTTAATTTTTGATACACGATACATTCTGTGTATTATTTCGTAAATAGTTTTGTCCCTTTCATCTTGAATGACCCCCCGGACACCCCCTAAGCATTTGGGAAAATATCTATCCATTACATACACTAGAATTATCATTTCCCCAGATGTGAAAGGTGCAATTCTCTTCATCCTCCCTGGTCCCATAGCAACTTTCTAGATGGGTGTGTCAAATCCCAAAATGTTCTCAATATCGCGTTATTCACTGTCTCTATGCAACATTATTGTATATTTGTTAAATTGTTAGAATTCTTTGGATACAATTATAAAAAAGTTGTATTATTTATTGCCATTCTCAAGTAATGATAAATGTAAATGAAGTTTGATGTATATATTTTATTGTGTAATATAGTTATCAATAGTGTAGTGTAGGTTTTTTTGTTATGTAGGACAGTCATATAATTATAGATCTTTATGATTATTTGGTTTATATAGTTATTGTGCAATATGTTGGTTTTAAATAAAAATTAAAGTTTTATTAAAAACAATATCCAATGTGACCGTTTATTATAATTTGTTAACTTATAAAAATAAAAACAAATAAAAAAATCATACAAGTATATGATGAAAAAAAAAAAGATTTTATTCAGAAAATGAAAATTTAGTTTTTTATTCAAAAGACCAAAAAATAGAAGTCCTGTGATTACAATCTTTTGATGAAATCAATCCTTAAAATAGTTCTCTGCGACATAATTTTTGGCATTAATGGCCTGCCTTGTTGGTGCATCATTACAGATGACCTCAGGGAAGTTCTCAAATTATATTTCTTCTTCATTATCAATTTCAATTCCTCTTCTTATTGCAATGTTATGGAGAATGCAGCATACAAGAATAATTTTTGCAACCTTCTCAGAAGCATACTGCATGACACCACCTGAGTGGTCAAGACAACGAAAGCGCATTTTTAACAATCCAAATGCTCTCTCGATGATTCCTCGGGTGGATCTGTGTGCCTCATTGAATTTCACCTCACATCTTCTTCGAGGATTGTTATAGGGTGTGAATAACCATTCTCTACTGAAATAACCAGCGTCCCCTTTGAAAAAAATAAAAAAGGATTAACATTTCAAAGATGATAAAGACGATAATTTCAATGAGAATTTACTATGTTTTTTAGTTGAATCTATCATCACAATGCATGACATAAACTATGTTTGACAATTATAATAATACTGTAACATAACATCCCAAAAATATAATTACCTAACAGCCATCCTTCAGGAATCTCTCCCTCCTCAAACTTCCAATATAACCCAGACTGACACAAGATATACGAATCATGGCAGGATCCAGGGAAGTTGGAACGGACACTGATTATTTTCATGTTATGGTCACACACCATCTGAACATTGAGGGAATGGTACTGTTTTCTGTTCTGGAAAACTTCCTCACGTTCTCAGGATGGTTTGACTGCAACATGGGTGCAATCGATGGCTCCAAGTACATTGGGCATTCCGGCCATTCTATAAAAATTAGACTTCACAGATTGCCACTCTTCTGGAGTTGCTGGAAGGCACACATACCTTGGAAAGACGACCATCAAAGCATCAATAACTTTGGTTAGGTGCCTCGAAAAAGCAGACTGGCTGATGCCAATTATAACGCTAGACACAGCTTGGAATGAACCGTTGGCAAAAAAGTGTAAGGCTGCCAACAGTTTTAATAGTCCGGGTATGGCTTGTGAACGCGCTGTCATAGGTTCTAGGTATTCTGCTATTTCATTGTAAAGTTCCATAATAGCTTCTCTGTCCAAACGGAATCTCTGGATAATCTCTCGATCAGAAATGCTTTTCAAACCCATACATGGAAGGAAAACTCTAGGGACTCTGATTCTTCTACCTCTCCTTCTTCGCAAGTTGTCAACCGGTGCCTGTATAGCCCTTCTTCCTCGTAATTGAATTAATCGGAAAAGAAACATGTGTAAAAGTGTCTCCATCTTCATTCAGTGATCCAAAAACCAATAATGATACAATAGTAGTCTAGTCCTTTCACTTAAGTACTTCTACCTGGCGTCAGGTTGATACGCCCTATAGTTTTCTATTGTATTCGCTACCTAAATGGTCGCAAAGCAAATCACGCGAAGTTACAGTGAAAGTTGGAGCGGACGGATTAGTTGTAACATTGATAATTTCCGATTACAGCGAATTTACGTGCAATCGAACATGTAGTAAGTGGAAAAAGGCTTTGGAATGATCAGTTGCGTAAAATTACGATCGCTGATGAAAATAGTGGTTTTTCGACCCGATCGCAGATTGGTACATACGAGAAGCAGATCGTGAGTGAATTTTGACACGGAAATACAGACGGACGGTCACTTCGAAGCTTAGTACATGGCGCCCTTTGTCTCAATAAGTTTGAAAGACGTATACAACAGCATTTAACCTCTGACAATTACCAGAACAATATGCACCATGATCAAGATTCTTATTTTCAGCCAATCAACTCAAAATAGATTTTGTTGACATCTACTTAACTAGCTGATTGAGTATATATTTCATTAATTAAATGATAATTTGTATTTATTAAAACTATTTTCTTCTGCTTGAGTTTTGTTGTTTTATTTATCATGCCATGTTTGGCAGATGCAATTTTGTATTTTTCTGAAAATTAATTAATTGGTGTTCTTCAGAAATTCGTATATGATGTGTTTCATAATCTTAATTGTTAACATGGGACATATTAATGAATGAATTAAGAAAAAAAAGGCAAAATGAATGATGTGCATTGAGAGGAAATGTTTGCAGAAAGCCTAATTAGCACATGTTTTGAGCAGTTGTGAATAATTGTCAAAGCATTTCACATCAAAATGAAACATTAACATAATTAAACAACAAACTGTCCTTTCTAGAGACTTTACAAAGGTGAAACATTAACTTATTAACATCTGGTTTGCTGGTTTAACAACATTGCAGAATATGAAAGTATTAAAAAAAATACGTAATTCTCTTAGAGATTCAAAGGAACATATGTATGGTACTTATTAATAGAATACTTTTGACCTCTACGATAATCCCACAAAGTTAATTATAGACTCCAGAGGATTATCAGACAAGCTAACAAAAACAAAAGTATTTTGTGGTACTTTCAATGTATTCACATCTCATGTTCCAATGTGTTATAACATCTGCTATTGGTTGTTGTAATGTTGGCTGTTTTTTTAGAGTTGTTGAGAGTGTCAGTGTTTCACAATGTTTATATGTTCACTTAAGATAAAGTGTTATAATTTTGTATAATTTCTCATATTTACTAAGGTTACTATCCCCATATTATTACTTTGTTATTACAATTATCATTCCAATTATAATTATTTTCTAATAATAAAATACTCCGCATTTTAATTTTCTTACGTAACATCTCTTACTTTGCAGTTGACTATGCAACAGGAATAAACCATTGATTTCTTCATAACACTTTCTCTTTTACCTCTGGTTTCAACATGATCTAAATATTGCAAATTCTTGTGACTCTTAAACAGGTTTAATAAAAATTTTAGGGTGATTACAAAATGCTGGTCACCATCTTATAAGTGTTTGTGCATCCTACTAAGCTATTTTCTCTACTCTGTGGTATCATAAACCATTTTTTGAAGCCAGGATTTTTTGTTACAGATGGCTTCAGATTATGTTAACCATTAGATACAGTAGTGAGATGATATGCTAATCCTATGCCGGTTCAGCTATAAATACTAAAGGATGAGAGTCTACATTGATTTTGCCTCAGCATTTTGGAACTATTAAAATTCATTTCCCTAGCCTTCTGGGAGAGGAACACGCTTCACACACTTTGTATGTTTTATAGGCCTATGGTCTGTTTATTTCCGGTAGCAAAATAGCACTGTTTCATTCAATGAATAAACAAAACATAAATAAAAGTCCTCGCTCCTCTAAGCTCTTACTAAACAAATTGTAGCTTACTATTATGAGGCTGCTTGTCTATTTACCAACAAAATAACAACAGTGCTAACAATTTTACCATTTTCGCTCAGTTGCAGCAATACAGGTTTTGCCAACTCCTTGTCTCTCTCCTGACTGAGGTTTCCCTCAGTCTTTTAAAGGAATCAAACTAGCATCAAGTGAGCCTAATCAACTTAATTACTCACACCCAGAGTCAGTGGAAAACCTGAACTGGATCCTCTACTTTTTAGTGAAATCCACCCCGCTATCACAAAAACTCCACCCCAGGGAACCCTAAATATACACAGAACATAGTGCAAATAATAACTTAATAGCTTTAACTGGGGCTAAAATTTTTATCCGACTTCCAGGTTAGAAACTGTTTAAGATTCTGGGTCCTAAGTATACACCATTTACTACCTTCCCATACACTGTCACATTTTATATACTGTAGGTTACCTTTTTAGATTGTTTTTAATATTTTTGGGCTGTGGAGCAGCCTGTTTTACTACTGGGTGCATAGGGGTGACTCCACTTTAAAAATCTAATGTTTTGAGAGTGTGTTCAGAATTTTGATGATAGTGATTACCCTTTTCGCAAGTGGTCTGTCACTACATAATATCTTATTAATACAGATGATGTTGTATATTTTTTTGGGGAATAAGATTGGTCTTGGAGCCCGTGTATTATATGACTAGTTGTCGAGTATACCGGGGTATGTCACCTAATCTTCTATGAAGATTGGTCAAGTCCAGTTCTTTAAAGTGAGTCAACAACAAAAATTTATCATCAGAATGATGATGAATGATGAAGGGGTCTATGTGAACCCCAAAACGTCAATACATTTTTGTTGTTGACTCACTATAAAGAAGACCTGAGAGTGCATTTGTTTGCTATCATATCCATTTCATTTCTTCACCCAGACTGATGACCCATTATTTGCAATGTTTGTTGTATTTTGCAGCCCCTTCTTATGAAAGCTTATGAAAGCTAGAGTATTTAAATGATGATTACAAATATTACCTGTTAGTAGTTGGCAGAGGTGGGGGTACTGAGTACCGGTGAGTACCTTCCAAAAGATGGGGAAAACAGCACACTTATTCTTAGTTGAGGGGAAGGGAATATTAGACTTGCCAGGTCCACTTGAACATCAAAAGACAGAAGGATTCCAGCCTCCAAATTTAATAAAGACCTTTATTTCTTTATGCAGGGTCCCAGAACAAACATACAATGTTTCAGGTCTATACTAGGCCCTTAGTCATGTATACTTAATTACACACAGGTTTCTGACTTTTATACCTCAGTCTGTTACCTATTCACATGGGGGCATTCTTGAGCACAATAGTGGCATCTTGTGGATGTAAATCATATTGCAGGTGGGTTCATTTACATTGGCAAGACCTGTAGAGAGGTAAGGGAGAGGATAACGGAACATAAGGAAACCAGTTTGAGATGATTTGAGCTTTGTGACATGGTGCATTATCCTGCTGGAAGTAGCCATCAGACGATGGGTACACTGTTGTTATAAAGGGATGGACATAGTCAGCAACAACACTCAGGTAGGCCATGGCATTTAAACAATGCTCAATTGGTACTAAGGGGCCCAAAGTGTGCCAAGAAAATATCCCACACATCATTACACCACCACCACCAGCCTGAACCGTTGATACAAGGCATGATGGATCCATGTTTTCATGTTGTTTACGCCAAATTCTGACCCTAACATCTGAATTTCACAGATGAAATAAAGACTCATCAGACCAGGCAACATTTTTCCAAACTTCTATTGTCCAAGTTTGGTGAGCTTGTTCAAATTGTAGCATCAGTTTCCTGTTCTTAGCTGACAGGAGTGGCACCGGGTGTGGTCTTCTGCTGCAGTAGCCCATCTGCTTCAATGTTCAAAGTGTTGTGCGTTCAGAGAAGGTATTCTGCATACCTTGGTTGGAACGAGTGGTTATTTGAGTTACTGTTGCCTTTCTATAATCTCGAACCAGTCTGCCCATTCTCCTCTGACTGCTGACATCAACAAGGCATTTTCATCCACACAACTTCTGCTCACTGGATATTTTCTCTTTTCTGAACCATTCTCTGTAAACCCTAGAGATGGCAGTTTTTGAAATTCTCAGACCAGCCCATCTGGCACCAACAACCATGCCACGTTGAAAGTCATTTAAATCCCCTTTCTTCCCCATTCTGATGCTCGGTTTTAACTTCAGCAAGTCTTCTTCACCACGTCTAGATGCCTTAATGCATTGAGTTCCTATCATGTGAATGGCTGGTTAGCAATTTGTGTTACCAAGCAATTGAACAGTTGTACCTAATAAAGTGGCTGGGGAGTGTATATTGAAAAGTGGAGGAACAATATATATACCCCTATATTTAATTAACCGTATTATAACCAAAATTTAGGCTGTAGCATACTCATCTCATTCAATTACTTTCCCAAACCTTGTTCTGCATATTATTATACAATTACACAAAGGTGACACAGACACATATTCCAAGGACTACACCCATTACCATTTAAAATCCCAACTGAGAAGAAATGTGTGCATCTTCTTCACACTCAGGATTCAAAGTTGGATTGGATCCAGATTGTCAAAAGAATGAATGCAGACTCTCACAAAAATGGATTATCACATAGCCACGAACGGGTTGTTTTTTTCTTAGAATGTTTATTCCTTATGATGTTTGGTTGGAGTTTCTCTGATGCACACCAGTTTTTAGATCTAGTGTCTGCTCCATTTTTTTATTTTTTTTATTTATTTATTTCTAATAGTTGTTGGTAATTACTTTCAGTGATTCTAACATGGTCACATAGGGAGGTGTGGTTTTACACAGGTGGAGGTGTTTAGGGTTTCTATCAGTCATGGTTTCTGATTGGTAGAGGAGTTTGTGGAGTGCAGAGGTATAGGGTTTATATTCTTGTCATACACAGCAGTATGTGTTTGTCTGAGGAAGGAGCACTGTGCTGTCCTGAAACTTCACAATAAACAACTTTCTTTATAAGATTGCTTTAGTCCAGTGAGTGCTTATTTCTTTTTTGCTGTATATATATATATATATATATATATATATATATATATATATATATATATATATATATATATATATATATAATGTAATCAAGACATTTTAATATAAAGAGAAATATATAAATATATGACTGACCTACAATCCAATAAAATAAAAAATACAACAGATAAATGAAGGGAAGAATGCTTAACTGACAAACATGATTTTTAAAATGTGTAGTATTTATAAAGATATATTATCTGCAGGGCCGGATTGGGCCGTCGGGATACCGGGAAAAATCCAGGTGGGCTGGCAGCTGATGGGCTGGCCCGGCAGCTGCACATAGTGTGTGATGTGGAGAGAAGCACAGGCAGCGCCGCAGCACAGTGTGAAATAGTAGGAGTGCAGTGGCCATTACTTTGCCCCAAAATGTTATTTATTGTTGTGACATGATGTAGTTTTAATACGCATCACCGTATTAAAACTACATCATCATGTCACAACAAATCGTGGGCCGCCGGTTTGCCCAGTGTGACATCATCATGGGCAGCGGGTCAGGTGGAGAAGAACAGGCCGATGTGTTGTTTAGTACAGCCCCTCCCCCCCGATTTGACTCTCTCTTTGAGCCTCGCTCCGTTCTTAGCAGTAGCAGATAAGATTCTACCCCTGTGCTGTGGGACTTATATATAAGTACACATTACATATTTTTCTACATCGAATCCTACACAAAAAAAGAATTTGTTATGTTATACATAAAGTTGCATTTATATACACATATCAAATGGGACAATCACATACACAGTCAATACTACACTACATTGTGTAATAGGAAAATCATACAGTACAAAGCATTTTACAAAAAAGGTTTAATTTGTAACTCCAGCATAATCCTACCCAGCACTAAGACCATCGAGTGCATAAGCTGGAAGGGAAGGGAAATAGAGCAGCCAAATATTAATTTATTTGGCGAAAATAGTGGAAATAGTGGAAACTTGCATGATTAGTCTTGTGGCTTAATACATTTTTTTAGTAAACATTATGGATATTATTTATATGTATATATATATATATATATATATATATATATACATATGGTACATCGCCTAAAACAATATATATTTTGTAAGTAATCATTTTATATATGGGTATGTTGTTAAGGGGGCGGGGCTGGAGGAGGGAGGGGCTTGGCTGGAGGGGGTGGGGCGGGCCGGTTTATACACATTTCCAGGGCCGGTCTGATTTCCCAGTCCGGCCCTGATTATTTGTTTGCATATTAGAATTTGCTTATATATCACCACAGACTGGGAATGCAGGTTTTGAAATATACCTAAGTAGTGCCATTGGACCCTTCATTTTTCTCTATGGTAGACAACTATAGTTCCCTTAAAATTGCTTAACAGTTTTTAAGTTTTTACGCAGACATTGTAAACTCTTCTTTCTCTCTTTAATAAAAAGCAAAAAGAGGTTCATCATTTGGGACCCAAAAGTGGTCTCCTTTTTATCCAGATTACCTTTTGAAATTTGGTATATTTTACATTATTGGGAGGTCCAAAAGTGGCCTTATGGGTCATCTAAAAGGTATATAGTCTCACACACATGTTTATACAATAGATTTCAGCAGTCTTAGTATGTATATTTTTTAAACATACTAAGACTGCTAAAATCTATTGTATAAACATGTGTTCAATATTTTGTTTTGCTGTTAATGGTTGCACTGAACCTCAATAAAAATTATTTAGAAAAAAATAATAGAAAAAATAAATTAAAGCAATCACATATCTTGCAGTAACTGTACTGATATTCATATTGGATATACCTTGCCAATAAATAATATTAATTATTTTTGTATAACGTGTTTAGACATGAGTATGTAAGTATGCAATAAAAGTAGAAATACTTTAGAGTAAAGTTGATAAGATAGTAAGACTTCTCCAGTGATACCTGTTTGTGCACTCACCTACGATATGTGACTAATAAGATTATCACTGATCGATTTACAGTTCCAGTTAAATATCTTGGCTATATAGTGGGTCTCCCATGTGTTAAATTAAAGGGACAGTCAACGCCAAAATTGTTATTGTTTTAAAATATAGATAACGCCTTTAGTACCCATTCCCTAGCTTTGCACAACCAACATTGTTATATTAATGCACTTTATAACCTTTAAACCTCTACATTTCTGCCTGTTTCTAAGCCACTAAAGACAGCCTCTTATCACATGCTCTTTTATTAGCTTTTCACAACAGGGGAGTGCTAGTTCATGTGAGCCATATAGATAACATTGTGCTCATGCTGTTGGTTGTGGCAGACACTGCACTAATTGGATGAAATGCAAGTCAATAGATAGTAAATAAAAAGTCATGTGATCAGGGGGTTGTCAGTAAAAGGCTTAGATACAAGATTTTTACAGAGGTAAAAGTGTTTTAATATAACCATGTTGGCTATGCAAAAGTGGGGAATGGGTAATAAAGGGATTTTATCTATCTTTTTAAACAATACAATTTATTGAGTTGACTGTCCCTTTAAGTCACTTTACAGCAAAAAGAATCAATAATGATGTTAGCATTAGCTGGGATAAAATTGGGCATCATCACTGATCTTTATTTTAAAGTATAAAAAATATCTTTAAGAAATGTTTATATTGTAAAAGAAAGAACAGATCCACTATGGACATGTTTCATGTGGTGAATATAAACCAAACGGCTCTGCAACTGCTGTTGCTGAAGCCAAAATGACTCCCTCGATAATCTAAAATTCTGCATCAACCTAAAAAAATCAGAAGTGGCTTCTAAAAAAGATTTAATGCACAAGACTAGATGCCACAAGAGACAATCCTTTAATGGGCTAAAAAATAAAATCCATCCCACCCTCATGGGTCTTCCAGTTGAATCTGTCAAACTCTTATAAGCCTTCAAATGTCAATAAAACTGTGGAATCACATTATATATCTTATACAAAAAAACAAAAAAACAACCTAAGCTATAATGATTCCTGCTTCATAAGCTACCTCCACTACATGATTAATCTGATGTTGTATTATTGTGATCAACTTTCACTGTGCCTAATTATCAACATCGGAACATTTTCTCAATATTTTATTCTATCTATTATGACCAAGACTCCCCCCCCCTTTATCAGTTGCCTTAAGCACAATTTGATTATTTGCTTTTGAATGCAGAGCCTTTTCTCCTTACATTAACATTGTTTAGGTGTATATGATATTTTTATTTTAAATTATTATTTTAAATTGTAAAACATTTTTTCTCAACTGAAATTATATGGACTTAAACAGAGGCAACGGACTGTGAATGATAACTGTATTTTACTTCTAATTGTTTTTTTTTATGAAACTTAAATAATCTTTGAGTTTCTTTAAAGGGATCCCTAGTAAATAAGTGAAGGTTTAATGCATCAACTCTTTAGTAAAATAAATCTATACAAGTTCTGCTGTAACTGATAAATATCAACAGAAGGGGATAATAAGGATAAAGAAAAGGGAAGGGGAAAAAGGAGGGGATAGTAGCACTCTAATCCTAATTATTGTAGCAAACTGCTAGACAAACAGCAGATATTCACTGCTAGGAAGTGTAGGGTTAATTAAAAGTCAAAAAACTTTTATTCTGTTAAGTTAAAAACTAACACAAAGTTTAGTCAAGGCAATATATTACAATCGCCAAAAAATACCCACAACAATGTATAAGCAGTGTCTGGTAGAAGCGTATATGAAGTTAACAAGCTAAAAAAATTATTTAAAACTGTACACAAATGCGTTTCGGCCCTTGTAAGGCCTTTCTCAATGTGTGAAGTAAAGAAAATATCAAGCCGATTGTCTACGGCGTTAGCCTTTTTAAACCCGGCACAGACTGTACATAGTCCAATCAGAGCTCAGCAAACGGACGGGCCTCCTCAGCAACTAATATTCTTTATCTGATTGCCAAGGGCGGACCGTGTGGTATCAGTGCCGAGATTGGGTATTGCGGGCCCGGCAGATGTCCAATCATACACTCGCCTAACGTCAAACCTCTTACTGTGCTACTTGTACTCTGTCACATATCTGATCTGTAATGGCAAAAAAAGGGTTTAGCATCATTTTTCAATACTGGGATATTACGATCCGATTACTGTTTATGCGTCATCACATCTACACCCAGTGACCTTTACGCAATCATTGCCCATTGTCATGCAGGACATATCCCCACATGAATCAGCATCAGAGGTTCATATAACCTTTAGCCTTATTCAGCGCCACATATTAAAGGTACAAGGAGAGGATATATTAAGTTAGGTTATAAGGTAGAAACTGGCCTAACGTAGTAGTACGGCTTTAAAAACAGGACATGCACTATTAGAAATTAACATGGTAGCGTAACATAACTACATATATGTCACATTCAGCATATAAAAATCCACACATACTAATATGTTTATGTTGATGTTAAAATGTATTATGGCTACACACGGGGATCAAAAAGAATATATTTGTATTCAAATATGGGTTATAAATATCAATATATTTACACAGAAAAAAGGGAAAAAAATATCCCCTTTTGTGGTGAAAAATATATATATAACCCCAAATATCACTAAATATAATTAAGGTCTGGTAACCCATTCTGGGTGCATATCCTATATAATTGTAGACAACCCCAGGTAATGATCTAGGCCCATTTTGGTATATTTCATGCCACTATTTCACCGCCAAATGCGATTATATAAAAAATATACTAACACAATTTCTAAAAACAGCGCTAACAGTACCCTGAATAATTTTATTAAAAATCAATATCAATTGCCACTATCTTCAACCTATTAAAAATTATTCAATACATAATCTTTACTGTACGATAGCTCTTTAATGCAAGTACTTGTTCAAAATCAATGAGATAAATACCCCCACATAAAAAATATGTATGTATATTATCGGGTTTTCTAGTATAAGTCTGTGTTACCTTAATGTCTCAGGGAGTATGGTAGAAAAATTTTTCAATCTGCGGAAACCTCTTTTTGTTCCTCTTCGTTCTCCTCTCCTCTGTATTCTTGTAAGTGTGGCGCTGCTGCTCGATTCACTGAACACTAAGGAGTGTATCAGACTGGAAAAGAACTGCAAACACAAAAGAAGAGAGAGCGCAGCCATGACTCACGGTAAAAGTTTTTAATATATCCTTACTTCGCAAACAAACATATTGCACTTTCAAACGTTTCAATAAAAACAGGCGTCTCTTGGTTCACTTTAATCGTCAGTTACTGTGGTATGGTTAATCCGTCCTTTTCAGCTGTGTGCATTCACTCCTTGAAGTCCCCCAAGTTACGCTCCTTCCAATTGCTTTTTTCTTTGTAGCGGTGCTTTTTTCTGACTATCCTTTTTGTGCCGTCTACGCGTTTCTTCCGTCTTCTGCGGACTTTCTCAAGACTCTTTGGCAGTGTGTAAGATGTTCGCGGGGATCCACGATTTAAAAGTCCGTTACTCCTCCCTTCTCCAATGACGTGGCCCAATTGGCTCTTTAGAAATTCCTACGCCCACTGGGTTTCCTTTATCAATGAGGGACAGCTATAAGTAGGTCAGTAGAGTGTGCAACCAAAGACTATATGTCCATCTGATCTGTAATGGCAGAAGACGGAAGAAACGCGTAGACGGCACAAAAAGGATAGTCAGAAAAAAGCACCGCTACAAAGAAAAAAGCAATTGGAAGGAGCGTAACTTGGGGGACTTCAAGGAGTGAACGCACACAGCTGAAAAGGACGGATTAACCATACCACAGTAACTGACGATTAAAGTGAACCAAGAGACGCCTGTTTTTATTGAAACGTTTGTAAGTGCAATATGTTTGTTTGCGAAGTAAGGATATATTAAAAACTTTTACCGTGAGTCGTGGCTGCGCTCTCTCTTCTTTTGTGTTTGCAGTATATAAAAAATATAATTAACTTCTTCACAAACTTTGGGTTTCTCACTTAAATTATATAATTGTATGCATTTTGTGATTGGCTGATGGCTGTCATATGATGCATTGGGAAGGAAAATAAAACTAACTAAAATTTGTCAGAAAAAAATCTAATACTAATAATAAATTCAAAGAAAGTGCTTTTGCATTGTCTATTATTAATTTATTGATTTTGCTATTCTAATACCCTTAGTGGTCTTTTAAAAAATGATGTGTTCAAATAAATTAGAACTTCTTATGAAAGTTAGAATATCATATAATATCCACTTTGTTTTGCCAATGATATTTAAAAATAAAGCATATTACAATAAAATGCCCTTTTTTCGTATTTCGTATACGATCGGGTTGATTTCTGTCCGCGGCCTCAGAGCAGGCAAACAAGTTATGGAGCAGCGTTCTTTCTGAAGGCTTGCGTGGAAACAGGGGCATCAAGCTCCATACGGAGCTTGATAAATCAGCCCCCTATATGTCAATGTAATTGCTTTTTATATAACTTAGGGCTCCATGTACTAAACTGTCAGAGAGCAGTTTGTCTGCTTTTCTGTGCAGAAATAGAAAATCATACGTACAAAGCAGTCAAATCTGTAAAAAATTGCAAATTAAAAGTGGCAAGTGAACTTTTCCACAACTCTTCAATTTGACCCTTTTTTGTAGCATAAAACTTCTTGCTCAACATAAATCTCGCAATAAACGATCGTTACTAAAAAAAAACATTTTTGTGCTCGATACTTTTTCTGTGTCAACCTTGTGAATTATCCCTTGCCATCACTATAATAAATGCTAGGAGCTATAAGATATAAGCATACCACTTATATAAAAGGTCAACAGACCTCAATTTTACTCACACATTGTTAGCCATGGAGACACTTGTTCATTTGTATATTATTCATCTGATGCAAATCGAGGGGAGAAGGCAGTTTAGAGAAGCAGATGCTGTGGAAAATTAGGTGAGAAGAAGGAGAATGCAGGTACAGCGTGTATTCCTTCCACGGGTTCGTTTAGATGGCCTCTCCGATCATCAGTGTACAATCCAATTATCCGGGCTCCTGTCATGACTCCTGCATCCTAAGGCAGACTGGACTGTATCAAAAGTTTGAGAATGGAGTGATGCCAGAGAAATGGTTGTTAGGTAAGCTCATATGTCATCAAAGTTGTCTATTTTATTAACTTCTGTCATTTACTATATATGTTGTGTCATTCTATTGATTAAAATAACTTTTCAAAGATATCTATATTGCCATTAGAAAGGTAGCTAATCTAATTATTTGTTCCAGATAATAACAGTGCAATTACTTCAACTATTTATTTAAATTGACTTCCAAAAAAGTAAAAAAAAAATTATATTCAAATTTAGCTATTATACAAAACTTATATTGATTACTAATATGTAGTGATGTCGCGAACCTAAAATTTTGTATTTGCGAACAGCGGGCGAACCGCCATAGACTTCAATAGGCAGGCGAATTTTAAAACCCACAGGGACTCTTTCTGGCCACAATAGTGATGGAAAAGTTGTTTCAAGGGTACTAACACCTGGACTGTGGCATGCCGGAGGGGGATCCATGGCAAAACTCCCATGGAAAATTACATAGTTGATGCAGAGTCTGGTTTTAATCCATAAAGGGCATAAATCACCTAACATTGCTAAATTGTTTGGAATAACGTGCTTTAAAACATCAGGTATGATGTTGTATCGATCAGGTAGTGTAAGGGTTACGCCCGCTTCACAGTGACATACCAAACTCCCCGTTTAAAGGGACAGTCTACACCAGAATTTTTATTGTTTTAAAAGATAGATAATCCCTTTATTACTCATTTCCCAGTTTTGCATAACTAACACATTTATAATAATATACTTTTAACCTCTGTGATTATCTTGTAAACTGCCCCTTTTTTCAGTTCTTTTGACAGACTTGCAGTCTAGCCAATCAGTACCTGCTCCCAGATAACTTCTCGTGCATGAGCACAGTGTTATCTATATGAAATACGTGAACTAACACCCTCTAGTGGTGAAAAACTGTTAAAATGCAATCTGTAAGAGGTGGGCTTCAAGGTCTAAGGTGGGCTTCAAGGTCTAAGGTGACACTGTGCCCTGGCAGGCAGGCACTGAAACACACACGTGTGAAGGAAACTGACTGCTATTATTTAACACAGTCAAAAAAGTGTTGTTTTTTTAAAATATACACTACTGTTACACCAGATATGAGTTGCACTGGGGTGACACTGTGCCCTGGCAGGCAGGCACTGAAACGCACACGTGTGAAGGAAACTGACTGCTATTATTTAACACAGTCAAAAAAGTGTTGTTTTTTTTAAATCTACACTACTGTTACACCAGATATGAGTGGTGGCACTGGGCAAGTGGGCACAGTATATGCTGTGAGCCTGACACACACGCTGGCAAGCAGGCAACTGCAATTAGATTACACAGGGAAAAAAAAAAGCAGACTGATGTTCTAGCCCTAAAAAGGGCTTTTTGGGGTGCTGTCCTTACAGCAGAGATCAGATGAGTCCTTCAGGACTGTAGTGGACACTGAATAGACTAGCTTAGCTATCGATTTCCCTATTAAATCAGCAGCAGCTACACTGTCCCTCCTCTCACTAAGAATGCAGCTTCCAAATAAATCTAAAATGGATGCTGTCCAAGAGGTAGAAGGGTCTGGGAGGGAGGGTCTGCTGCTCATTGGCTGGAATGTGTCTTCTGACTGTGAGGTACAGGGTCAAAGTATTACTCAATGATGATGAATAGGGGGTGGTTCGCCGGGAACTATTCGCTGGCGAACTATTCGCGACATCACTACTAATATGTAATATGCATTTAAAAAAACAGATGATGCAAATAATAAATAAATTGTTTATATTTTAATTTTTTTCCAATCGGGAATGTGAGGTACGCATGTTACGAATGGCCCCATCTCAGGAAACATATAAGGTTCAATGAGTCACATAAGACCACCAGGGGAATAATAGAAAATATGTTTGGGGTACTCAAAATGAGGTTCTAATGTCTAGACAGCACTGTAGGGGCAATGCAGTATGCTCCAGGGAAAGTGGCCAAAAAGATATTGGTTTGCTGCATTCTGTATAATATTGCAATAAAAAGAGGATGCCCCATAGAAGAAGATATAACCATGCCCATGGATGATTTCCCAGAGGAGATTTGTAGGGAACCACCAAAAAGACATGGTATGGCCACAGGGAACATGGTTGCTAATCAGTATTTTGACCACCAATTTTCTATTTCTTTTATATATTTATTTCTGTATGATGTTGAATATTTTTTCTAATTATTTAAATAAATAAGATTGTAATTTGTTACTTTTTTGTACTTTATTTATTTGTATAAATTTTAAGGACCAAAGGTTATTTAACTTTATAATGTCAAATATATAACACATCCAAATGAACTAATCCATTTATGATATAGAAAGATAAACAGACATATGTAACCCCTTTAAAAATGTCTTATACAATTAGTGAAGACAGTCCAAATCCTATTATTGTGTGTAAAGTCAAAAAGGTTGTGTGCCCTTATTATCAAATATAAAGGTTAACACTCAAAGAGACAATAAACAAAACTGTAGAAATATACCTTGATATTTTTTTTATATATTTATATTAATTTATCAAACTATTTAAATAAATAATAAAACAATTGCAATGTAAACTTGTTAACAATTGGTAAATTCAAAGTTACATGTCAACAGGGAAAATAGAAAATTACAAAAAGTTGTACATCAAGTTATAAAAATATTATAATTGAATAACTCATGTTGCAGCACAATATATATTTGAAAACACAGTTAATCAAATTAAGATGCATTACAATAGTTGTTGGTTAGATCAATGTATTTTAGAACAGAATCTGTTGCAATATATTTCTGTGAAGACCAAAAAATTCTTTCAAACCATAATTAACATTTTATCTAACAAAAAAAAGTTTCATGCTGTTAATGCTATAATAATCGGTTAGTTGGTAAATTATGTTAATTTGATTAATAGAATTAAATAAATAAAAAAATTGAATCAAAACGATTAGTTTAGTTAGTACTTATATAAATCATGATTAGAAAGGTTAGTAAAATATTTGTTAGATTTTATTTTTTTAAATGGACAAACTTGGCACTATGTAATATAAAAAAATATATTTCTCGTGATTTTTTATTTACATTCACACGTCAATTTGATTGACAGGAATATTTGTGACTTAATCGACAAACATGTGGTGACTGGAAACTTTCACTGTAGGTGAACTAGTCATATTAGTTCATGGTATGGAATGCTATTATCCTCATCATATGGGTGGAGTTAGATGTGTTAAACAGGACGGTCATGAACAAATTATTTATTAAATTATAAGAAGGATGTATAGAGTATCCAAAACCAAATGGACCAGGTATCAGTGTCTACGCAAATATAGTGATTTGAAGCATAGGGAACCAAGATATTATAAATCAATAAAAAGTCGAATAAGGTCCCATAAGTATAATAAATAATAAAAAAAAATTATTGGAAATAGTAAGTGTGTCATATTTTACGCAATGTTATATTATCCAATATTATTGTATATCTGATTAAGGAAATTATTAATGTATGTTCCATATAACTTTTAATAATAATTATTCTAAATAAATGTATTAGATTAACAAAATGAAAAACTTTATTAATTGTGTTAGTATGCATGCAAACAGTGGTAGTTACTTGCAATAAACTTAGTGGAAATTTGAAGACAAATTATAAACAATTTATGTAAATAAACAAGCTAGAATTTGTGAAATGGACAGAAAATCCAAATCTCATCTTTCATGATTCAGATAGATTATAGAATTGTCACAAAAAAAAAAAATATATAGATATATTATGTAAACTGACTTATCATTCAAGTATCTTGTTTTGAAAAGCATAGAAGTTATGCCTTGTCAATCTCAGCACTTGGGTACTATTTGTTGATTAGAGGATGCATGTGAATCAAACAGCACCCAGGTACTGATCATGACAAGACCTAACTTCTATGCTTTTCAAAACCTGATAATTAAATAATGACTAAATTTACATAATAGACGTTAATTGCATTTTTTTTTAAAAATTCTATGCTCTATCAGAATCAAGAATGAAAAATATGGGTTTAATGTATCTTTTCACACTGATTATTTTAAAGAAATTTTAGAATGTAATATATACGTGTAATGTGATAGATAACATACACCTAGATTACAAATTGTGTGTTTATGGCTCAATTTGTAGTGTTATGGTCCATAACTCATCAATTTCCATAACGCAGCCATTACAAGTTTTTTTAAAAAACTTCATAGCGCAACAAAAATCCCCTTTTACAGAGAAATCCATAACGCTATCCAAGACCAGTAGTTATTGATATATCACAACCAAAAACCTTCACTAATCACATCAAAAATATAATACAAAGTAAAAGTGCACACAAAGCCATTTTACATTGACTCACATAGACATACATGAACATACAGTCATTTAGCATCACATACATACATCATTATCTACATACAAACAATATACAGCAGATTACGTTCACAAATCATTTTTGCAATACGAAATAATCACTATTTCATGTACTATTTCACAAAATGACATGACGTCACTCACTTTGCACACAACAGGAGTCTATTTCTCTCCTCCATTGACTTCTATGGGGAATACGTGCTTGTGCTCGTGACCGGCCTCTTTCCATAACGCACACGATAATTTTCTATTTTTAAACTCGTAATACGGGCAGCCTATGTTTTGCACTTATTTATAAATTCTTGCATAGGTCCCGCAATGACAAATAGATCATGAAAATATACTATTTGGCACTGTATTTTTACATGTTTTACATGTGTGAACATCAGTAGAAGGTCAAAATCATTTAGGAAATTACATTACATCAAGTATAAATCACAATCAATTGTATCATGACAAACAGGAAATCATTTTTAAGAATTAACACATACTTAAAGGGACATAAAACCCCATTTTTAAATATCATGATTTAGAAATTGTATGCAAATGTAAACAGTTTTCTAATTTACTTCTATTACATAATTTGCTTTATTCTCTTCATATCCTTTGCTGAAAAGAATATCTAGATAGGCTCAGTAGATGATGATTGGTGGTTGCACATATATGCCTTCTGTGATTGGCTCACCCATGTGCATTGCTATTTCTTCAACAAAGGATATCTAAAGAATGAAGCTATTTAGATCATAGAAGTACATTGAAATATTGTTTAAAATTGTATTCTCTGTCTGAATCATGAAAGAAAAATTATGGCTTTAGTGTCCCTTTAAGATCAGGATTTAAACATAATATACCATTATGAATTTCAGCAAATTAAAATATATCATTAGAAAATATTCTATTTGTCACTTTTTTGAAGGAACAACAATGCTATACTGCTTTATATAAATAAACATATGTGGGAGAGAATCACAATACATACATATATGTACATAAAACACATCGCACAACAACAAAATGCACATTTATCTTTTTAATCATCACACAATAATAATGTTGCAAACTAGAACAAGACAACGAAGATTTGGAAAGTAGACAGGCATGCAGCTAATATGACAACATCATTCTAACCTTGAACCATAGGGATTCTATCATTAGGACTTTACTGCCTCTTTAATCAGTTTTTCACTCAATATTACATATACGCAGATGAGAGATTTGTAATATCTTCATTATTATTGTGATTTTAATGGTACACGTAAAATATTGGAATCTGGCCAATCACTTATATATGTCAGTCGTTACTTTATCGTTTTGCAACAATATTGCAGCAAGATTGCTCAATCAGATTCTATACCATGTCTATGCACACATTATAGACAAGTATGTACTGAATCAAGTTAGCGTGGACTTGTGTTTTTTAATATAACATGGCGTTTACTAAGTATTTGTTACGCAAATGAACAAACATTAGGAAGATACACTGTTTATGTATATATTTATATTTTACACTTTAATACTTTGACATTGTGATTTATTGGGGAAAAACAAAATTTCAACAAACAGACCAAAAAAAAAAACAATGCCCACTTTGAAAGCATTTGCACCGCTCAGATATAATCAAGTGTATACAATCAGCAATCATTACGAACAATTTGACATTTTGCACTCTAAATCACCTAAACTCCATGGTCAATTCGTCCCTTATGACCGACATTGTATCAGATCGCTTTTGTGTGTTTGAATACCTTGATACTCATTGCATGTTTGTTTTGCTATTTGGCTTGTGCTGCTTGGCTCTGCAAATATGGACAACCCCCAGTTAGATTATGTTGGTGCTGTTGGACAAGTTATGTACAACAGACTCAGGCATGCCCGGCACCTCGAAGAGGAGCATGTGGAACGCCTGAGGATTAGGACTCCTCCTGTTCACAGGGTGAGGCTCACCTTGGATAACATGAGTGATGCCAAGGTTTTTGACAAGTATCGGCTCAATAGACAGCAGCTATTGAGCCTTTATGATGTACTAAAGCCTTATCTGGAGCCACACAGGTGAATGCGCACTGCAATCCTTGGCATGTCCAATATGCTTTGCTGCATACATGTTCTGGCCTCCGGAGGCTTTCAATCCACAGAGGGTTACTTGTCCGGTATGTTTCAAGGCACCTTCTCAGTGGTTTTTTAAAGGTTTCTGAACGCCATAAATAGAATTTGTAGGATTTTCGTAGGATTCCCTCAAAATGAGGACAATTGGAGACACCTCAAGAGGGAATTTTATCAAATAGCTAAAATGCTGAATGTTTTGGGAGCAAGAGATTGCACCCATTTTGCTCTGTAGGCTCCAGTAGAAGAGAGTCTTTTCCGAAATTGCAAACACTTTCAAAGTTTAAAAGTGCAGTTCATTTGCGATGCACGGATGCAAAATTATGAACGTGTTTGCGAATTTTGGGGGCGCCAATCACGACGCCTGTATCCTCAGGCAGTCCTTACTCTGGCAACAGTTTGAGGACAGATAGTTTCCCCATGGGTGGCTAGTTGGTGAGTACTTTTGCACAGCATTGTTAAGAAGTTAGACAATTGCCACTGTAATGTTCTCAAACAGTTGTAGTTGTGTAATGTGCAAAATGTGCAGATATAGAATGATGTTTAACCATTTACTTGTCTCTTTCAGCAAAAGTCTAGGTTTACCTCAAAACAGATATTTAGCAGGTCATAGCTAAAATGTGCAGATATAGAATGTGGTTTAATCATTTACTTGTCTCTTTCAGCAAATGTCTAGGTTTAGCTCAAAACAGATATGTAGCAGGTCATAGCTAAATGTGCAGATATATAATGTGGTTTAATCATTTACTTGTCTCTTTCAGCAAATGTCTAGGTTTATTTCAAACCAGATATGTAGCAGGTCATAGCTAAAATGTGCAGATATTGAATGTGGTTTAACCATTTACTTGTCTCTTTCAGAAAATGTCTAGGTTTAGCTCAAAGCAGATATGTAGCAGGTGATAGCTAAAATGTGCAGATATAGAATGTGGTTTAACCATTTACTTGTCTATTTCAGCAAATGTCTAGGTTTAGCTCAAAACTGATATGAAGCAGATCATAGCTAAATTGTGCAAATATAGAATGTGGTTTACCCATTTACTTGTCTCTTTCAGCAAATGTCTAGTTTTAAATAAACAGATATGTAGCAGGTCATAGCCTTGACAATGCTTTTAAAGGGACGGTATAGCTCTTTAAACATTACTGACGTAGACAACAGTTTAGCAGTTTGAAAGACTCTGTAAAATCAGCAAAGTCACTAGCAGACCAATTAACGTTTATTAAATATATAAATTTTAGCTATGTTATGTAAACATTTAACCATTTTAATTTCAAGGATTTTATGCGATTTTCGTATACACAAATGCATTGTATATATATATATTTTTTCTTTTAATGTTTCTTTTAATCTTATTATTTATCATATATTTATAATATTGACATTTTGTAATGTTAATTATTTATAGGTGATTCGGGTTACATGAGCCTGCATTGGCTCATTACGCCTCTACGTAACCCAACTGACAAGGCACACCAGTGCTATAATCAGGCACACAGGCAAACTAGTGCTGTAGTTGAACAGATGTTTGAGCTCTTCAAAATGCACTTTCAATGTCTGGATAGGTCTGGAAGAGCCCTCCAATACAGTCCTAGGAAAGTGGTAAAGATCATTATAGCCTGCAGTGTCCTTAATAACATAGCTCAACAGGCAGGGATGCTGGAGGACGTCCAAGTGCCCCTAGCCCTCCAAAGAGATGAGGAGGATGACAAAGTCATAGAGGGTTCATTCCAGGACAAGGGGGTCAATGTCAGAGACAACATCATTAACAACCACTTCAGAAGGTAAATACTATAGGTTATATGGGAGCATTGTGAAAATGTGACACTTTTAGTAAAATGAAAGTAGAATCATGTGAACATGTAAGAATTGTTCAAGAAATTACTATATCAAAATCTAAAATATATTTTATAATCATAGGTAAATTATACATCATATGTCTCTGGCATTGGCTTCGGAGGTGACTTCGCCACCTGATTTTTAAAGACAACATCAGATGGTAAGTATACACAATGTATGGACCAAGCAAGACTGGGGGGGGGGGGGTTTGAGCCATTGATTCATCATATGGCACACAATTAGTTTACATGTATTATTAATTTTAGACATTATTAGATTTTAGTCTGAAAGGTATGAATGTGACAGATAGCAGATGAAGGGATACTCTGAAGCACATCAAATTGTCAAAGTCATACATCAGAGGTTGAATATGCACAATGTATGTGACTCAGCTTCACACTTGATTGTTATAATAACATAACACAAAAGAGGCTACATGCGCATATTAAGCTATTGCTAAGAAACATGGCAAGTGTACACAATGTCTGGAACAAGACTGGGGGAGGCAGGATACATCCTATGGGAAACACAATTGTTTCCTCTTATTTATTTTAGATGGTATTTCAGACACAATCATCTATTTGGAAAGTGATGAATGTGACACATAATGCAGATAAACTGATATTCGGACTAGAATCAACTTTTAAAGATCATACATCAGGTTAATTTTTATAATGCATGCTATTGAGAAGAATCATAGGAGGAATAATGGTGGAATTATTGATAAATAAATTGAATAAGTCTAAGAATTAGTTTTCAAAATGTCCTATTTTATTAATATTTATTTCATATACATTCCCCCTACTTTGTGCTATAGAGGACTCAAATTGTGACCTAACATACAGATAAAGGGATACATTTCATCTGAAATAATTTCATAGGTGACATTAGGCATTTTAGTTTTGGAAGGGACATTAAATATTACATTCAATTATGTCCCTCATACAACTGAATATTTGCACAAAATAGTATATTAGACATTCATTTGTCTAATTTTAAATGTTAACATGTGGGTCAACTCTTGATTCACCAATTTAATGTGATTTCTTTCAAATTATGTATACAGTATCTCACAAAAGTGAGTATGCCCCTTACATTTTTGTAAATATTTTATTATATCTTTTCATGTGACAACACTGAAGAAATTATACTTTTCTACAATGTAAAGTAGTGAGTGTACAGCTTGTATAACAGTGTAAATTTTATGTCCCCTCAAAATAACTTAACACACAGCCATTAATGTCTAAACCGTTGGCAACAAAAGTGAGTACACCCCCTAAGTGGAAATGTCCAAATTGGGCCAAATTACTCATTTTTCCTCCCCGGTGTCATGTGATTCATTAGAGTTATAAGGTCTCAGGTGTGAATGGGGAGCAGGTGTGTGAAATTTGGTGTTATCGCTCTCACACTCTCTCATACTGGTCACTGGAAGTTCAACATGGCACCACATGGCACCTCATGGTAAAGAACTGAGGATCTGAAAAAAAGAATTGTTGCTCTACATAAAGATGGCCTAGGCTAAAAGAAGATTGCAAGACCCTGAAACTAAGCTGCAGAACAGTGGGCAAGACCATACAGAGGTTTCACAGAAAAGGTACCATTCAGAACAGGCCTTACCATGGTCGATCAAAGAAGTTTTGTGCACGTGCTCAGCGTCATATCCAGAGGTTGTCTTCTGGAAATAAACGTATAAGTGCTGCCAGCATTGCTGCAGAGGTTGAAGGGGTGGGGGGTCAGCCTGTCAGTGCTCAGACCATATGCCGCACACTGCATCAAATTGGTCTGCATGGCTGTCGTCCCAGAAGGAAGCCTCTTCTATGGATGATGCACAAGAAAGCCCTCAAACAGTTTGATGAAGACAAGCAGACTAAGGACATGGATTACTGGAACCATGTCCTCTGGTCCGATGAGACCAAGATAAACTTATTTTGTTCAGATGGTGTCAAGCGTGTGTGGCAGCAACCAGGTGAGGGGTACAAAGACAAGTTTGTCTTTCCTACAGTCAAGCATGGTGGTGGGAGTGTCATGGTCTGGGGCTGGATGAGTGCTGCTGGCACTGGGGAGCTACAGTTCATTGAAGGAACCATGAATGCTAACATGTACTGTGACATACTGAAGAAGAGCATGATTTTCTCCCTTCGGAGACTGGGCCGCAGGGCAGTATTCCAACATGATAACAACCCCAAACACACCTCCAAGACGACCACTGCCTTGCTAAAGAAGCTGAGGGTAAAGGTGATGGACTGGCCAAGCATTTCTCCAGACTTATACCCTTGAGCATCTGTGGAGCATCCTCAAATGGAAGGTGGGGAAGTGCAAGGTCTCTAACATCCACCAGCTATGTAATGTTGTCATGGAGGAGTGGAAGAGGACTCCAGTAGCAACCTGTGAAGCTCTGGTGAACTTCATGCCCAAGAGCATTAAGGCAGTTTAATTTCTTCAGTGTTATCCTATGTAAAGATATAATAAAATATTTATAAAAATGTGAGGGGAGTATTCACTTTTGTGAGATACTGTATATAGATATCCAGTCTGAACCTGGCTTTAAAATCAGAACAAACACTAAAGTTTATAGCATAGACAGAAGATTACTTTAGAATTATTTTACTTACAGATAAAAATGTTTTTAATGTTTAATTAAATAACATACTTGCTTTCATATTCTAATTATTTTTATCTTTTTTTATTACATATTTTCAAGTTTGCTGAATTCACAAAAGAATTTGTAGTTATTGTTAGTGTATTTTATTTTTAAAATAAATATCTTTACATACTATCGGCCAGATTACGTGTTTTGTGTTAGAGGCTATGTGGTGCTAACAAGCAGTTTTTGCTCACCGCTCACTTACCTGCAGCGCTGGTATTACAGGTTTTTACAAACCCATCGTTAAAAGACTAGAAGTGAGCGTTGAGCAAAATTTAGCTCATTACCGCACTCCAATACCAGCGCTGCTTAAGTCAGCGGTGAGCCGGTCGTACGTGCTTGTGCACGATTTCCCCATAGACATCAATGGGGAGAGCCGGCTGAGAAAAAGTCTAACACCTGCAAAAAAGCAGCGTACATCTCAGTAACGCAGCCCCATTGATTCCTATGGGAAACTAAAATTATGTCTACATCTAACACCCTAACATGAACCCCGAGTCTAAACACCTCTAATCTTACACTTATTAACCCCTAATCTGCTGCCCCCAACATCGCTGACACCTGCATTATATTTATTAACCCCTAATCTGCCGCTCCGGACACTGCCGCCACCTACATTATAGTTATGAACCCCTAATCTGCTGCCCCCAACATCGCAGACAGCAACATTATTTTTATTAACCCCTAATCTGCCGTCCCAAATGTCGCCACCACCTACCTACACCTTTTAACCCCTAATCTGCCGCCCCCAATGTCGCCACCACTATAATAAACATATTAACCCCTAAACTACCGCACTCCAGCCTCGAAAACATTAGTTTAATATTATTAACCCCTAATCTGCCGGCCTTAATATCGCCGCCACCTGCCTACATTTGTTAACCTCTAATCTGCCGCCCCCAATGTCGCCGCCACTATACTAAATGTATTAACCCCTAAACCTAAGTCTAACCCTAACCCTAACAACCCATAACTTAAATATAATTTAAATAAATCTAAAGAAAATTACTATAATTAACCAAATTATTCCTATTTAAAACTAAATGCTTACCTATAAAATAAACCCTAAACTAGCTACAATATAACTAATAGTTACATTGTAGTTAGCTTAGGGTTTATTTTTATTTTACAGGCAAGTTTGTATTTATTTTAACTAGGTAGAATAGTTACTAAATTAACTATTTAATAACTACCTAGCTAAAATAAATACAAAAGTACCTGCAAAATAAAACCTAACCTAAGTTACAATAACACCTAACACTACACTATAATTAAATAAATTAACTAAATTAAATACAATTAAATAAATTACATACAATTTGCTAAATAAATTAAATTAGCTAAAGTACAAAAAAACAAACACTAAATTACAGAAAATAATAAACAAATTACAGATATTTAAACTAATTACACCTAATCTAATAGCCCTATTACAATAAAAGAGCCCCCCCCCCAAAATAAAAAAACCCCTAGCCTTAACTAAACTACCAATAGCCCTTAAAAGGGCCTTTTGCGGGGCATTGCCCCAAAGTAATCAGCTTTTTTACCTTAAAAAAAAATACAAACAACCCCCCCAACAGTAAAACCCACCACCCACACAACCAACCCCTCAAATAAAATACTATCTAAAAAAACCTAAGCTTCCCATTGCCCTGAAAAGGGCATTTGGATGGGCATTGCCCTTAAAAGGGCAGTTAGCTCTTTTGCAGCCCAAAGTCCCTAACCTAAAAAACCCCACCCAATACACCCTTAAAAAAACCTAACACTAACCCCCTGAAGATCGACTTACTGGGAGAAGTCTCCATCCAAGCTGGGCTGAAGTCCTCAACGAAGCCGGGAGAAGTCTTCATCCAAGTCGGGCGAAGTGGTTCTCCAGACGGGCAGAAGTCTTCATCCAGACGGCATCTTCTATCTTTGCAATGACCTCTCACAAGATTGTGTGTAATAAGTACAATACCCCCTCAGAGGTTCTGTTTTGTTAATGTGTATATTTGTAGCTGAGAATATAAACCGCTATATAAGGTTTTAATATAGTTGTAATAATAATCACCAGCGGGTATTTTAGCTTTATGGTTACAAAAGGATCTTGCAACCATAAAGCATGAAAATAAATAATGGAGCAGCAGTGAAATATTTACATATGCTGATAGTTGAACAACCTTATAAACACATAGGTGAATTATTGTGAGCAATTAGGAAGTCAATCACAGTACAAAATATAAGTTGGTGATGTACTAACAACTTAATATGAAATTGCCACAAAGCTATGTGAATAGACCTGGATTCTATGGTTAAGATTCCCACAGGTTAAGTTGTTACATAGAGTTGGATTTGTGGCTCAATAAAACAAAACAAGCTAGCTCAGTCATTAATGAAAACAGCAGAGATAAGCTTAAAAATGGAAAAGTCTTACCCCTATGTAATCACAGTATCTTGTTGTGTAGTGTGTGTACTGTTCTCCAGTGTCTTACTGAAAGTTGCTTGAGCTGAGATGCTGCTAAGTAAGACAGTGCTCATAACAATCTTCATCCATCTGGCGTGGAGCGGGTCCATCTTCAAGAAATCCAACGCGGAGCATCCTCTTCTGCCGACGGACTAACGACGAATGAAGGTACCTTTACGTGACGTCATCCAAGATGGCGTCCCTTAGATTCCGATTGGCTGATAGAATTCTATCAGCCTATCGGAATTAAGGTAGAAAAAATCCTTTTGGCTGATCCAATCAGTCAATAGGATTGAGCTCACATTCTATTGGCTGTTCCAATCATTGAACTGCAATCCTATTGGCTGATTGTATCAGCCAATAGGATTTTTTCTACCTTAATTCCGATTGGCTGATAGAATTCTATCAGCCAATCGGAATCTAAGGGACGCCATCTTGGATGATGTAACTTAAAGGTACCTTCATTCGTCGTTAGTCCGTCGGCAGAAGAGGATGCTCCGCGTCGGATGTCTTGAAGATGGACCCGCTCTGCGCCGGATGGATGAAGATAGAAGATGCTGTCTGGATAAAGACTTCTGCCCATCTGGAGGACCACTTCGCCCTGCTTGGATGAAGACTTCTCCCGGTTTCATTGAGGACTTTGGCCCGGCTTGGATGAAGACTTCTATAAGGACTTCTTTGGTTCTGGATTGCAACTGCTAGAGCAAATATAAATGATAGTTGTTTCACTTTAAAGTTACGGGCTATTGTATAAGCATAGACCGTTATTTTCCGAGTGAAGGGTTAATCTTATAATCCGGTATAAATCTTATATAATGTCATTCACTATTCGTAACCTGGATTAGCCTTTTCAGTACAATGGTTACTTGCAGTTGATAAAGAATGCTGTAGTAGCTCTATTATGTATTTTAGTCACTCTAACAAACCTGCACTGTCACTGACAGTTCAGCTACGTTGTAGCTCTCAGCGTGGAAACCAGCCCGTTGTTTTAAAAGCAGCTGAAAGGGGGCGGATCTAGGAGGAGGAACGCTAAGCTGACGTCACCGGAGAAATGTTGTAGCAATCTGTCCCTAGTTAGGTAGGTGTTAACCCCTTTGGTACTTCACTCGGAGTGAGTCAGTAAGTCGTGGCAATTAGGGACAGAGCTGTCCTCAGTCGGCACTAGAATTGAGAGATCTGGACTGCGTGCAGGGGGAAGTAGAAATAATGTAGCGGTAGCGCTGCACTGAGTCCGATATAGTGTTCAGAGCTTTGGTTGATATAGCTCTCAGTAGCCTTTGACACAAATGGGGTTTCTAGAGAAAGCGATGGAAATCGTTCTAAAGAAAATCTATTTTTTGTTTGAAAGCAAGTATTTCCTCCAAACCAGGGGGACCGCAATGGGGACAAAATTTGCCCCCAACTTTGCAAACCTCTACATGAGTTGGTGGGAGGATCTATTTATTTTCAGCATGGAAAATCTGCATAAAGATCAAATTAAACATTGGTATTGATATATAGATGAGATAAACCATGTCTGGCAAGGCACAACAGAAGAACTGGGGGAGTTTGTCGAGTATACAAACAGAAACACACTGAATCTAAGCTTTACTATGGCTTTCCTAGACTTAGAAATTGTACAAGGAGGTGAGATCTATACAAACCTATATAGAAAACTAACGGATACCAACGGGTTCCTACATGCTAAAAGTGGTCACCATAAAAAATCAAAGAGGAATATTCCTCTAGGCCAATTCCAGAGAGCCAAACAGAATTGCACTAAGTATGCTGACTTTCTGGAAGAAGCCAAGGTGATCACCAATAGATTTGTGGCAAAAGGATACCCGGAAGAGCTATTGGTAGAGACAAAAGAAAGAGTAGACAAAATGGATAGGTGTGAACTTATTAAGAACAAACGAAAAAAAGCAAATACAATCAGGGGAAAACCCAGACAAAGAAAGGTCCAACTTGTGACCAAGTATAATAGAGCTGCAAGGGATGTTGAAAATGCCATTAAAAACATTGGCCTATCCTGATGTAGGATCCAGTTCTGAAGGAAACCTTAAGTGAAAAGGGACAGGTGATTTTTATAAGGAATATTAATTTAAGAAATAGAATAAGTCCTAGTATGTTGAAACAAAATGAAAAAGATAATTGGCTTGAGAGGAATACAAAGGGTTTCTTTAGATGTGGAAGAAAGGGTTGTACATGTTGCAGTCATATAGATCCACACAACCAACATTTTGGTATCACCAGGGGTGACAGACAATATAAGATAAAAGGGCTCATGACATGTAAGACTAACTATGTGGTCTATCTTCTTAGATGCTCATGTGATAAGGTGTATATAGGACGTAAAAAACGTCCTGTTAAGATGAGGTCCAGCGAGCACCTTAGGAACATAGACACGAGCTTGGACACCCATGGAGTCTCAGCCCACTTTTTAGAAGTACATAATAAGGACAGCACTGATCTTACAGTTGTATATATTGAAAATGTTAAGAGATCTCTGAGAGGAGGTGATCGCCTCTTACAGCTAAGACAGCGTGAGACTTTCTGGATCCATAAATTGGACACTATAGGTCCGAGGGGTCTCAATCGTGACATTTATTTTGCAGCTTTCTTGGATATTTAAATTCTTTCAGAAATTGGGAATATGTCATATAGATTAGTCACTATTATATGTATATATTTTTTGCTGACTTGACAAAAATATATATAAGTGGATATTTATTATGCTACTCTTAACTACAAATTGATAATCGATATCTCTTATGGATTGGGTTTTATCATTATGATCTATTTCTATTTATGATGTTGTTATGCATATATTTATCTGCAAATTTTGCTTTTGTTTTTATTTATTCGATTATCATATACAGTTATTTGCACACATATATATGACTTCTTTTGTGCTAATATGTCAAAATGCAATTATAATGTATATTGTACTTGGGTTCAATGTTTTTATATGTTAGTTTTTAAATGCTTTTGTTATCAATAAGTATTATCATGTGCATGTATTATCATGTGTATATATTATCACAATATTCTATGGTGCTAATTTAGACCTTTTGAGTTCCCTGTGTAACACATATTGTATGTACGTGACAAATAGCTTACAATTTTTAACTTGCTACACGGAACTTAGCCACATCCCTATAGGAACGTCACAAAATGATATTAACCAATAAGGACGTATCTGTCAAATTGTGAGAAAGATTGCCTGGAAAGTTGTATACCAGAGTTTAGCCACTCCCCCATTTGACACACCTACTTATATTAACCAATGCCTGGGGTAGTGTGTAATCTTGAATGACGTTAAAAAGGGATGCTAAGAGAAAGGATGGGCATAGCCTCGGACGAAGCGGGGAGGAACCCGTGAAACACGTAAGGCCATGCCCATTATTTGTTTTAGAAGGGAATGTGTACACATCCCGGTCTGGATTGAAGCCGGCACATTACGGTTCAGCTGTGCAGTGCTTTCACACAATCTCCTGGGATCACGTTTTAGTTATTTTACTCATTGTCCCTGTTAGACACTTATACCATACTGTTCCTTGAGTGTATCAACCTGTGACTGTGCACAAGTCTGGAAAATGAACATACAGAGTGGAAACACTGGACTATACAGCTGGAGTGGGACAAAAGTGACCATTTACGGCAGTGACATACCTCACATGTTTGAGGGCACCTTTGTGAGTGCATATATTATTATATGTTTAATAATAAAGTGTTGTTTTTAATACTACACTTAGATCTTGGATGCGCTCCATTTATTCTGTGTTAGAGATATTCGTTTTTTAACTTGTTGGAGCCTGGGAATGAACACCAGTGGGCCAAGAAGGAGCAGCACCCTAATCACAGTTAGGATCAAGTAACTTTTTATCTGGATTATACCTGGAGTAAATACCATCTTTTAGCACTGTCATATTTTAAAGAGACAATACACACAGTATCATTTGCTCTTTTAGCATTTGCCTATTAACTGCTTGTGTTTTTTTTATTATTAATTGTCTGCTAATCTCACATTTTGAATATTTATGCATACAACTATTTGAGTTTACTGTTTTATGTGGCGCTCCCTATCACTTTCTTTTGTTACTGTTAGTAGAAATATTTGAATTAAATATTTAAAGGGATAGTCAAGTCAAAATGTAAACGTTCATGATTCAGATAGGGCATGGAGTTTTAAACCAATTAAGCTCATATGATAATTTCTAAGCCCTTGAAGGCCACATTTTATTTCAATGCATTTTCACAGCTAGACTGTGCTAGTTCATGTGGGCCATATAGATAACATTGTGCTCACTCCTGTGGAGTCAGCACTGATTGGCTAAAATGAAAGTCTGTCAAAAGAACTGAAATAAGGGCCAGTCAGCAGAGGCTTACATACAAGCTAACCAAAGAGGTAAAAATAATAGTAATATAATAATCTTGGTTTTGCAAAAATAGGTAATACAGGTATTATCTATCATTTTAAACAATAAAAATAAAAAATTACGCCCCAAAAAATTATTTTTATAAATTTAGAACTACACCAAACTTGTATCACATACTAGTACATGGTGACCAGAAGCTAAAATAAATGAAAATAAAATAATTGAAAAGGAAGACAATTAATTAATACATTTTTTATCTCTCACGTCGCTGTCATAGTAATCTGTAATCCCGCTGATGTCCTCGGAGTCTAATCGCTGGACCAGCTTCTGTTCATAATCGGTCAGACTGGTGACATATGTTGGTCCTCCACCTGTAGCAAGTGACGAATGTTTTTCCTTTGCCATTTTAGCCTTGGCAAATCTTTTTATATCATTGTACCTCTTCTTGATCTGGTCCAAGTCTATTTTTCCTGGACACTGGGCACTTACAGCATCACTTATATGCTGCTAGATACTCCTTTTCCGTGTATGTGATGTTTGCTTCACCCAATATCCAAATAGGTACTCATAGGAGTCCAGTACCATAACTTCAAGAACCACATTCTGCTGATGTCAAAGTGTGGATTCATTGGATTTTGATGTGTGTGAATCCACTCCAGAACAAGCCATAATAGTTTAATTTGAATGCAAATAATTCAAACTATATTGTTACTGAAATAATAACTAATCTGTCTACATTTCCAAAAGTTTGCCTTTATATAGTGCTGACTTCTCTTCCCGCGACAAATGTGGCATCTGTGTCACCTTGCAGTTGCGTGAGACAAAACATCAACATTTCTCTAGAACGAACAGTTCATTTAATTTTTTTATACTAGCGAGGCATCAAAATGTGTAAGTGATGGTTTTACAAGAAAACAAGTTGTTTGCTATTTTTAGCACAATCTGTTTTTTTATGTTTGCTTTGATTTAACTGTTTAATTAAAGGACCACTGTTTTATATCCCTTAACTGCAACAAACCTTATCACCCAACAGTGCCTCAGATACTTTACTGCTGCGTTTGCAACAAAACTAGCACCCCCATTACAAATATATGAACTTACTACTTTCTATGGGAAATGCAAGAAACATTTTTCATCTGTATCATAGTCATAGTCATAGTTATCTCCACCTACTAGTATACTGTTTCTATATGTTTGAATTAGTTAACACTTTGTCACACCAGCAATATACACTTGGTCTAATTTTTGCAGTTGCAGGTTTTTTTGTGGATTTTACATTCACAGATTATTTTTCACAGATCTACATAGAAATAGTTTTGCACAAGAACATTTCAATGTAACTCCTTAAAATGCACATTTTTAAGTTCATACAAAATGAAATAGTGCAATATATAAAATAAGTAAAATCTAAAATATCTGACTCATCATAGTTTGCAGTGGAATAGCAATTTTCCATCTGGCAAATTTCATTATTCTATATTGGAAATGTCTGCAACTTCAAAGATAAAGGTTATAAAATAAGTGCTATTATCAAAGCACTTTCAAAGCTCTTAGTAAGCTGATTTACATGCAGCAGGTACAGGGCAAACTGAAATAGTAATTGACCTTATTGACCTCCTCTGATTATTGAAGGTGGGGTAATCTCAAGGGGACTCATTCATCTCTTCCCATGGTCCTTGATGACTGCATTATAATTATTAAGAATCCAGGTAAAGGGTTATAATGATTTTTCACTGGCTAGCGGGTATGACAAGGCTCAATAAAACTAACAGGCTTATAATTAGTCTCTGTTATCTACAATAACCTAATTAGAAAATGCAAATACAGCACACATTGGCAATAAAGTATATAAAAATATAAAAATTTAAATATTAATCATTCAGCTTGTACTTTAGTTTGTAGAGCCTAAAAGCCTCTATGACAATTTTGTGCTTCAATTAATTGAGTTTGTTATTAATACTTGTTACAATGCAGACTTCTAACCTATACTTCTAGCTGCTTTGTAATTTTTTTAAAATATTTATAGCATTTTTAGTTCCTCCTAGATCCCTGTTTAGAATTGTACCTGACAAAACAAATTCGCTGTTTGCTGTAAATGCTGTGACATCTTACAGAACCAAATATGGGGGGGGGGGTTCCACAGTCAAAAGTTGGGGGCCACTAATAATTGGCAATGCCAAAGACCTTCTAATGAGAAAATGAAGCATGCACATATATGTATTTGATTGTTTTTATATAGTTTATGTGCTGCTTATATATACATATATAAAATGTAACAATCATATTTGCCTCATATATTTTTCATGTCCAGAAGCCAAAGGTCATGAATAGATTTTTTTAATAAGGTGTAGATTGATACAGTGATCCCTGAAATGTCAAAGTGTGGTTTCTGCTATTCATATCTTGCTGCCTGTTTGTGAACCATGTATGTATATATAAAATCCACCCTTCCATACAGAAATACACAGCAGTACACACTACCCAACAATACATAAACAAGTGCACACACACACTACACAGCATGCACATATACATGGACACACAAAACATACAAACAAATCTGTGCAATAAATTCATACTAGTTTTAAAGTACAAAACTGAAATATATAAATACATATTTATTTTTTTGTTGGTTTATGATAATATGTCTGTAAAAATGAAGTATTACAGCCAGGGCAGGTACCCATATGTATACACACAATTACAATGTGCTGGATTTTGAGCTTGTCACATTTTATGTAAGTGATGTAGCTAAATACTTGTGTACTTAAGCACAATAATTATCTTCATATTTTCCATTTAGATAAAAAACTAAGATAGTTTTTAAAAGAAATATAAATTTAAAAAATGATCTAGCTCCTAGCAAATTAACAGATATTAACACACAAATGCTAAGAGCTGAAAACCCTTTTTAAAGATAAAGTTATGAACAAATGTCACCCTATGTGTTGATATCTGGATGTTCAGAGATCACACTTTGCAGCTAAGGTAACTGGTGAGGAGCTTAATATAAAACAATTCATTACATGTACAAGTACATATGTAATTTATTTATTACAGTGTTGATGTGGCCCCCAGTATGTTGGCCACACCAACTAAAAAGTATATACTAGATTTAGTGAACATATAACTAATATTAAGATTCCTTTACTTAAGCACAGTGCACCAAAGCATTTCAGCAATGTTCATAATTGCAGTTTAGCCAGTTTAACGATGAAGGTATTGAGACAATACCGAGGGATGTGATAGGTGGAGATAGTTTAATTACCCTCAGGCAGAGAGATACCTTCTGGATCCATAGATTAGGTTCTTTGGAACCAGGTGGTCTCAATATTTATATTGATAGTGCTGCTTTTGTGTAATGTGGGTATTGTAGGTACTTTGATATATATTGGGCTAGATTACAAGTGAAGCTCTATTTTAACATGCACCTGTAAAGGGGCAAATTTGCCCGTTTACATTAAATAACCAGCCATTACAAGTAGCTGGTTAATGCTACCACAAGCTCTCGGTAGCATTTTGTGCTAGAATTCATTAACCTGCTGGTTAATTAAATAAATTAGTACTGTTCATTTTTTTAAATAAAAATTATGAGCATCTTTATTTTTTTAAATAACTGCACAAAGCAGTTCTTAGGGGTTAAAGTGAGGGGATATGATGTAACAAAAAAAATTGGAGCCTATGAAAGCGTGCAAATGTGAATGCACTTTTAATATCACATTTGCATGCGCCGATATTACTGAGTAGAGTGCAAATATTGCACTTGCAAAAGTGCAATTTTGCACTCCAGTCATAATCTAGGCCATTGTGTATTATTAAATGTTAATTTTTAAAATTACATATTCTATTTTCAACTTTTGCATATAAATTATTATTATTATTATTCATTTATAAAGCATCAACAGATTCTGCAGTACAATATGAGACACCAGACAAAATTTAACAAAGAAATACAGGGAGAATTGGGGGCCCTGTTCCCGTGGGAACTTACAATCTAGATGGGTAGGAGGGTTAGAAACAGGAGGTGGGGACTGCAAAGGTGGGAGTGATGTTAGTGTGGAGTTAGATGAGTGCAACTATTAGGCAAGTGGAATTCATTAGTTACTGATTTTGTTATAGGCTTCCCTGAACAAGGTGGTCTTTAGGGAGCATTTAAAGGAGGAGAGGTTGGGGGAAAGTCTGTGTCAGCATCAACCATTTCACTGTGCCTTTAAGTCAAGTTCTCCTCCCCTCAGGTAGACTATTTAAACACACTTTACCCATAAGACATTGCTTGATTATTAAAGAGTGTTTTGAGACAGCATCTTGTCTCTTTATATCTTAAAGAATAATTAGCCTTGAGCAATCCTTAATATTGGAGGATAATTTCAACCTCTCACTTTCTAAAACTTTGCTCACTTTTTGGCCTTTATTTTGATGGCTTTAACTTTTTGCTATAACTTGATTTACTAAGTTGAATGGGAAATCAATTTCACTTATTCTTTTGCACCTGTGTCAAGCTGCATCTCTCTTCGTTACCAGTATTCAAACGGACGCTCAGACTATTGCTGACGTCACCTCCGACTCTCAGTATTCACTGCGCAGCACGCCGGAGTTGCTCACACGCTGCAGGCATCAGACGCTGCTCTCCTGTCTCCTTAGACATTGAACTAAACACCATATCCAAGTAAGACACGCTGTATCTGAAACTAATTTCACTTATTCAAGGTATGTGCACCATCGATAAAGTATATAAGCATGCTAGGACAACTTTATAAAGGGTAATGCATTACTGAAATTCCTATGTTTATATATTTGGAAATCGTCAGCCTTCACTGCTCAATTTCTATTATGTGTCATATCAAACTTATTACTTATGTCGAATCTCCAAATCTTAACCTACTTTCTGAGAAGTTCATTCATAACATTCATATCTCAATATATAAATTATCTTTGTCTATAAATAATTCATATGAGTCAGTCACAACTACAGAGAATCATAGTTGTGTCATTAAATACTAAATCCACCATTAAAACTGAATACACACAGGAACCTTATACCTAAGTAATGGTATTAAGGAGATTGTGTATTCATACAAAACCTTTATCTGGTAAACTTCAATTACTTACTGATAATATTATTAAAAACAAAACTGTATCCTCACAGAATAATCAAGCCATAAAAATATATTTAAATTCACACACATATTTCTAGGTACAACATGGATCCTATTGAAATGGCTAATCAGATCACCACACTAAATCAAAAGGTGGAAATATTGGCACAAGGACTAACCGAATTGAAAAATGAAAATAGTAGTCTTAAGCAAGTAATAAATGAATTTATTAGTCAAAAAACTAATGAGACACCTGAACCACAGGTTAATCCCCCAACTCCTTTTTCTGGTGATCGCACGAAATTTCGTGAATATAAAAAATGCATGTTTATTACTTTTTACCTTAAAACCACGAACCTACAGATCAGAAAAGATTAAAGTATTTACAGCAATATCCTACCTAACTGGAGAACCCAGAGCATGGGCAGATAGATTCCTAGAGTCAGAAGATCCTATTTTAAATTCTCTTGAGAATTTCTTCCAAACTATGGCAATACTATACGATGACATTAATAAGCAACAAACTGCAGAAAATAGATTAAGATCCCTTAAACAGGGAAAAAGGCCCGTGGAAGATTACATTTCAGATTTTCAACTATGGGCAACAGACTCAGAGTGGAATACAGTAAGTCTGAAAAATCAATTTCGCCTAGGTTTGTCAGAACACTTGAAGGAGGAATTATCTAGAGTGGATTTTCCTGAAAGTTTGGATGCTTTGATTAAGTTATGTATTGCTATGGATAGAAGGTACCGGGAAAGGAAGACTGAAAAACATTTCTTTGAAAGTACTCCCAAAAGAAATTTCCAATCTTATCAAGAAAAAACCCAAATAAATCCCATACCAATGGAAATAGGTACCATACGTGGTCCTCTAAGTTTAGAAGAAAAACAAAGAAGAAGATTAGGCAATCTCTGCCTTTACTGCGGAAATAAAGACCATGATGTTTCCACATGTCCTATACTTTCCCGTCAAAAGAAGGGTAAGTTATTAAATAATTGTTCATGTGAAAAATCTAAAAATATACCCTACCTGTCATTAATATTGTCTTTACAGTGGGACAGCCAACAACTACAGAACGAAGCCATTATTGATTCTGGAGCTGAAGGCTTATTTCTTGTTGAATCTTTAGTTAGTAAAATACCAATACTGCAGAAATCTTCTCCTGTTTTTGTTAGGGTAATTGACGGATCTCAAATTTTAAAGGGTCCTATCACACACCATACAATACCCTTATTAACCATCACACCTGATGGGCACAAAGAGTTTCTAACATTTGACATTATTCCCACTTCAATTCACCCTATAGTACTAGGTATACCCTGGTTACAAAAACATAATCCAACCATAGATTGGTCACAAAATAAAATCACTTTCACATCACAATACTGTCAAAAAACATGTTTCCCATATGTCAATATCGCACATATAAGTTCCACATTACCTCAAGAATATCATGATTTCAATGATGTTTTTAATCTTAAGAATGCTGAAACTCTCCCACCTCATAGGCATTTTGATTGCCCAATTGACACTAAACCAGGGATAGAGATACCATCAGGGAAAATTTTTCCCCTTTCACAAAAAGAATTAAATCATCTAAGAGAATATCTAGATGAGAACCTAAGAAAGGGTTTTATAACCCCATCTTCATCACCAGTTGCATCTTCCATTTTTTTTGTTACAAACAAAGATGGTACACTTAGACCCATAATTGATTATCGTGCCCTAAACGCAGTCACGATAAAAAACAGATATCCGTTACCACTCATCCCGGAAATAATTGAACGACTAACAGGTGCAAACATCTTCACCAAGTTAGATTTAAAAGGTGCATACAATCTAATACGTATGAAATCCGGTGATGAGTGGAAGACAGCATTCAAAACAAGATATGGCCTATTCCAATATAATGTTATGCCTTTTGGTTTGACAAACGCCCCTGCCACATTCCAGTTCTTTATAAATGAGATCTTTAAAGAACTTATGGATGTGTGCGTAATTGTTTACCTAGATGATATCCTCATATATTCAAAATCTATAGAGGACCACAGAAAACATGTAAGATGGGTTCTCTCAACACTTCGTGAACATCAATTATACGCCAAAATGGAAAAATGTCAGTTCCATAAAGACACTATTAAATTTTTGGGATATATAATTTCTCCCAATGGCATACAAATGGACCAAGAAAAGGTAACAGCCATAATCAATTGGCAAACTCCTACAAACCTGAAATCCTTACAAAGATTTCTAGGTTTCTCAAACTTCTATAGGAAGTTTATCAATAACTATTCTACCATTGTACAGCCACTAACAAGATTGACAGGAAAACAAAGATTTGTTTGGGATTCCAATGCTGAATGTGCTTTTCACAATTTGAAACAACAATTCACTACAGCACCAATTTTGAGACTCCCTGATCCAGATCTGCCTTACACCTTGGAGGTGGATGCCTCAAATGTTGGGATTGGTGCAATATTAATGCAACCAGATATACATGACAATCAACTATATCCTATCGCTTATTACTCACGACGGTTAACTACTGCAGAAACTAATTATTCAGTAGGCGATAAGGAATTATTAGCCATGAAATCCGCAATGGAACATTGGCGTCATCTCTTGGAGGGGACTGTAATTCCTTTTCAAGTTTTTACAGATCATAAAAATCTTCAATATTTGAAGAAAAATAAAACCCTGTCATCAAGACAGGTGAGATGGGCCCTTTTCTTGGACAGGTTTAATTTCCAACTAACATATATTCCAGGAACAAAAAATGAAAAAGCAGATGCTTTGTCACGTTCTTTTGAGACAACTGAGGAGTCTCAAACTAATACATATATAATTCCACCAACTAAAATCATTGCAGCAACAATACTAGAGACATCTGATATTTATCAAGCACAAAACGTGGATACTCAAATTCCACCTATTTGTACACCAGACACTGAATCTGGATTATATATGAAAGATGGGTTGATCTATGTTCCACCAACTTTAAGGAACCAGATTATCCACCAACACCATGATTCCCCTTTAGCCGGACATCCTGGCATTGAAAAAACCGCTGAACTAATAAGTAGGGATTACTGGTGGCCCCAGATGAAAACTTCCATTCATTCCTATGTGATAAATTGTGACATTTGTGCAAAGAAAAAGAAAGAACATCATAAGCACTATGGTCTCTTAACACCTTTACCAATACCTTTGAAACCTTGGGATATGATTGGAATTGACTTTATTGTAGATTTACCAATTTCAAATGGTGATAATACCATAATGGTTGTAGTGGACCATTTAACCAAGATGGCCCATTTCATCCCATTAAAACGAATACCAACTGCTTCTACCACTGCCAAATATTTCCATAGCCATGTAGTTAAATTACATGGTTTACCTGCTTCAATTGTAACTGATCGAGGAAGTCAGTTTACTTCCAAATTTTGGAGATATTTATGTAAAGCTTTACAAATTACACTCAGACTTACGACAGCTTTCCATCCCCAATCAAATGGTCAAACAGAACGTTTGAATCAGACACTTGAACAGTATTTGAGATGTTTTATTTCATCTCAACAGGATGACTGGTTAGAATGGTTACCAAGCGCGGAATTTGCCTATAATAATTCAAACAATACTTCAACAAAAGTCTCTCCCTTTTATGCAACTTATGGTTTTCATCCTCGAACATATCCAAATACTATAACTTCTTCCCATTCTCCATCAGTGTCCAACTACACTGACTCATTGAAAGAAGTTATGGACACACTACAAGATCATTTGGCCTCTGCCAAAGAAGCTCAGAAGAAATACTATGATAAAAAGAGGATACCATCTCCGGTATATAAACCCCGAGATATGGTATGGTTATCAACTAAAAATATCAGGTTACCTGTACCCAGTAAAAAACTTGCTGATCAATTTATAGGACCTTTCCCTATACTCAGGGTAATAAATGACAATGCGGTGACTTTGAAATTACCGGCCACAATGAGAATACATCCCTCGTTCCATGTGTCCTTGGTGAAACCCTATCTGGGAACAACACCTCCGTCCTCTGATCTTTCCATTCTCCCTATACCTGATCCACTGGATTATGAAGTAGATGGGATTTTGGATTCTAGGTATCGTAGAAGAACCCTTGAATACTTGGTACATTGGAAGGACTATGGGGATGATGAAAATTCCTGGGTCCCTCTCCGTGATTTAAATGCACCTGACTTGCTGAAGGACTTTCATGTTCGCTTTCCCTTTAAGCCGGGCCCTCGGACTGTTGGGAGGCCCTCTTGAATGGGGGGATCTGTTAGCATCAACCATTTCACTGTGCCTTTAAGTCAAGTTCTCCTCCCCTCAGGTAGACTATTTAAACACACTTTACCCATAAGACATTGCTTGATTATTAAAGAGTGTTTTGAGACAGCATCTTGTCTCTTTATATCTTAAAGAATAATTAGCCTTGAGCAATCCTTAATATTGGAGGATAATTTCAACCTCTCACTTTCTAAAACTTTGCTCACTTTTTGGCCTTTATTTTGATGGCTTTAACTTTTCGCTATAACTTGATTTACTAAGTTGAATGGGAAATCAATTTCACTTATTCTTTTGCACCTGTGTCAAGCTGCATCTCTCTTCGTTACCAGTATTCAAACGGACGCTCAGACTATTGCTGACGTCACCTCCGACTCTCAGTATTCACTGCGCAGCACGCCGGAGTTGCTCACACGCTGCAGGCATCAGACGCTGCTCTCCTGTCTCCTTAGACATTGAACTAAACACCATATCCAAGTAAGACACGCTGTATCTGAAACTAATTTCACTTATTCAAGGTATGTGCACCATCGATAAAGTATATAAGCATGCTAGGACAACTTTATAAAGGGTAATGCATTACTGAAATTCCTATGTTTATATATTTGGAAATCGTCAGCCTTCACTGCTCAATTTCTATTATGTGTCATATCAAACTTATTACTTATGTCGAATCTCCAAATCTTAACCTACTTTCTGAGAAGTTCATTCATAACATTCATATCTCAATATATAAATTATCTTTGTCTATAAATAATTCATATGAGTCAGTCACAACTACAGAGAATCATAGTTGTGTCATTAAATACTAAATCCACCATTAAAACTGAATACACACAGGAACCTTATACCTAAGTAATGGTATTAAGGAGATTGTGTATTCATACAAAACCTTTATCTGGTAAACTTCAATTACTTACTGATAATATTATTAAAAACAAAACTGTATCCTCACAGTCTGACAGCTCAAGGAAGAGCTTTCCTGATGGTTGGTGCCACACAAGAGAAGTCCTGTAGTCTAGCATGGGAGGAGGTGATGGTAGAAGATGCAAGGAGTAGATAGTTGTTGGATCTTAGGGGGCGGGCTGGAGTATATTTGTTGATGAGTGAGGACAGGTGGGGGGGCTGCATTGGTAAGGGCTTTTTAGGTCAGAGGGAAAATTTTTAATTTAATTCTATTGTGAATGGGGAGCCAGTGAAGGGACTCACAGAGGGGTGCAGCAGATACAGAGCATCGGGAGAGGTGACTTAGCCTAGCAGAGGCATTTAGGATGGATTGAAGGGGGAGAGGCGGGAGAAAGGAAGGCCAGTTAGTAGGTTATTACAGTAGTCAAGCTGGGAAATTACTAGGTAATGGATTAGCTGTTTAGTAGTAGCACTCAGAAAAGGATGAATTTTGGAGATATTGCGTAGGTGGTTGCTGCAGGATGAAGAGAGGAATTGGATGTGGGGATGAAGGACAGATTGGAGTCAACTGTAACTTCTAGGCAGCAGAGTTGGGGTGATGGGGAGATAGTGGTGTCGCCAACAGTGATAGTAAAGTTAGAAACTGGAGAAGAATTAGATGGGGGGGATTAGAAGAAACTCAGTTTTGGACATGTTGATTTTTAGGTTATGAGAGGCCATCCATGAAGAAATGCCAGATAAGCAGTCAATGATGTGGGAAAGGACAGAAGGAGAGAGTGCAGGGGTGGATAGGTAGATCTGAGTATCATCAGTATAGAGGTGATAGCTGAAGCCATAGCTACTGATAAGTTTACCCAATGAGGAAGTATAGATAGAGAAGAGTAGAGGGCCTAGAACAGAGCCTTGAGGTACTCCAACAGATAGAGGCAATGAAAAGGAGGAGTTGCCAGCAAATGAGACAGAAAAGGACCTATTAGAGAGATAAGAGTGGATCCAGGAGAGGGCAATGTCACAGAGTCCAAGAGAGCTGAGAGTCCATAGGAGGAGGGCATGGTCAACAGTGTCAAAGGCAGCAGACAGGTCAAGTAAGATAAGTATAGAGTAGTGGCCATTGTTTTTAGCAGAAAGAAGATAGTTAGTAACCTTGGTGAGGGCAGTCTCAGTTGAGTGTTGGGGACGGAAGCCAGATTGCAGGAGGTCAAGCAATAAGTTGGAGGACAGGTAGTGGGTTAGGGTTAGACTTTTGAAGCTAGCAGAAGCAGTGATATGGGGCGGTAGTTTGCAGGAGAATTGGGGTAGAGGGAGGGTTTTTTGAGGATGGGGCTGACCTTTGGATGTTTGAAAGAAGATGGAAATGAACCAGTAGTAAAGGATCGGTTGAATATGTGAGAAAAAGAGCTTGAGTGAGGGTAGAAGACCGAGAAGGTATTATATGTGAAGGGATAGGGTCAAGTGGGCTGGTAGTGAGGTGTGAGGAAGACATTAGGGAACTCACTTCATTCTCAGTGGTTGGGGGGAAGGTACTGAGAGTGGTGGAGGGGGTGACTGGGGGCGGAGATGGAAAGTTGCAGTCTTGTGTTGGGATGTTACTTTGGATGGTAAGTGTTTTGTTGAAAAAGTAGTCTGCCAAGTCTTGAGCACTAAAGGCAGATTAAGGGGGTGGAGAAGGTGGATAGATGAGAGTGTTGAAAATGGAGAAGAGATGTTAAGGATTTGAGAAGTGAGAAGATAAGATAAGAGAAGTAATTTTGCTTGGCTAAGTGAAGGGCAGAGAAGAAGGAATAAAGAATTAACTTATAGTGGAGGAAATTGGGTTCAGAGTCAGCAGCACAGGAGCATTTTTGTAGGTAGCATGTTTGCTGAGAGGGTCAGGGCTGGAGCTGATGACGTGGGGTTTTGCGTATTTGTGGAAGAGCAAGGGTGTTGAGTGCAAAGGAAACAGTATTGCTATAGTGGGTTGTAGCAAGGTCAGGGCAGGATACCATGCAAGTGTGGGGGAGGCATTTTTAAATAAGGTTGGAAAGTTGGAGAGGATCCACAGTGTGCAGATTTCTACAGGTACGGGGGTGAGGGGGAGAAATAGATTTAGCATGTACTTTAAGATTATAGGTGAGCAGATGCATGAGGAGTGCATTAACTTTTGGAACAGTGTATCAAACATATATTATTTCTACAGCAACAGCCTAAACAATAGGACTTGAAGTAAGAAAGTTTAATTTTGGATTTTGTGACTTTAGCACTTTTTGTGCATTTCAAATATAAATATATAGGACAGAGAAATAGTAAGCCTGGGGACATTGTTTTAGCTACAGCAACGTGAAATTATAGGTGAATAACTTCAATGCAATACAGCCCACTATCTAGCAAACTTACGGCTAGATTACAAGTGTTACAGTACGGCTTTTAACGCTGAAAAAATGGCTATTCCAGCATAATGGCCAGTAACGCATATTACGAGTCATGTCAGTATAGCTATACCCCAAGCATTTTAGCCTGTAATGCAACGTCCATTCCACATTTAAAAAATGATGTTTTTGTGTAGGATTTTCATAGCGCCGGTATTACAGGTTGTGTGTTCAGGCTAAAATGCTTGCATCACAGCCTATACTGACATGATCCATACTGCCATCTGAGACCAGTAGTTATGTATTTTGTGTAACTGAAATGTTTCACAAAACTCATAACTAAAGTGTTACAAAGTACACTAACACCCATAAACGACCTATTAACCTCTAAACCGCCACCCTCCTGCATCAAAACACTATTTAAAACGTATTAAGCCCTAATCTGCCACCCACCCACATTGCGACTATTAAATAATGTTATTAACCCCATTCTGCTGCCCACCCACATCGCCAACACTATTTAAATATATTAACCCCTAAACCGCTGCTCCCTGACATCGTTGACACTAAAAAAAGTTACTAACCCCTAATCTGCCACTCCCCGACATAGTCAACACCTAAATAAACCTATTAACCCCATAAACCGCCAGCCCCCAACATCGCCAACACTATAATAAAGTATTAAACCCTAAACCTCCAGTCCCCCACATCGTAACTACTAAACTAAACCTATTAACCCCTAGACCGTCGCCCCCCACATCTCAAAACACTAAATTAAACTATTAACCCCTAAACCTAACACCCTTACAATATAACTATCTTTAAATAAATAAAAACTTACCTGTGAAATAAAAATAAACCTATCCTTGAACTAGAAATTAAACTAACATTACTATTCTAATAAAAAAAAAATACTACCAATTAAAAACCTAAATTACATCCACATATTACACCCACATTGATGTCGCTATTTAATCCTTGCTTTAAGTCATTAATAAAAATATTAAAAAGAACAGGGCCCAGTAATAATCCCTGGGGGACTCTACTGATTACCTTTGTCCAATCTGAGTATGATTCATTCACTACTACTCGTTGCTCTCTATCTTTTATCCAGTTATTTATCCATGTGCTAACATTTTCAGCTATTCCCAGTCCCTTGTGTGCCTTAATCTCTCATGTGGCACTGTATCAAACGCTTTTGCAAAGTCTAAGTATATCACATCAACTGATTCCCCTTTATCTATATTTTTACTTACTTCCTCGTAGAATCTAATTAGATTAGTTTGACATGATCTATTTCTCATAAAACCATGCTGATTTGAACTCATCTTGTTTACACGAATATGTTCATCAATATAATCCCTTATAATACCTTCAAATATCTTCCCCACTATTGATGTCAGACTAACTGGTCTATAGCTTCCTGGATCATCCTTTTTTGAAGAGTGGCACCACATCAGCTTTACACCAATCCTGGGGTACTATGCCTGAGGATAATGAATCTTGAAAAATTAAGAGTAGTGGTTTGTTTAAAACAGTGCTAAGTTCCCGTAACACCCTTGGGTGTATTTCATCTGGGCCTGGAGTTTTATTTACCTTAATATTATCAAGTTTTTTCCTGATATCCTCTAGACATAACCCAGTTAATGGTATGGGCTGGCATGTTCTAGTTTGTTCCAAAGTATCCTCCATTGGTTCCTCTCTTGTGTATACTGAAGAAAAAAACTGGTTTAGTACCTCAGCCTTCTCCCTGTCACTGTTAATCATGCTACCCTCCACGCATTTTAATGTACCTATATTGTCCTTCTTAGAATTTTTTGCTATTTATGTACTTAAATAACCTTTTAAGTTTAGACATAGAATCCTTTGCAATTAATCTTTCAAGTTTAGCTTATTTGATTACCTTTTTGCATGCTTTATTACATTCCTTATAAGTTTAGTATGATGAGTCTGTACTATTTTCTTTGAATAAATTAAATGCCCTACGTTTTTTCCTAATTTCTCTTAACATATTTTAATTTAGCCATATTGGCTTGGAATTTTTATTTTTATTTTTATAACCATATGATATATGTTGATATGTATATTTATTTAAGAACGTTTTAAATGTTATCCATTTATCCTCTGTTTTTTTTTTAGAGAATACTTTGTCCCAGTTTATGTTATATTATGATTTCTGTAGATCGTTGAATTTTGCTTTCTTAAAATTAAAAGTCTTAGTTATACCTTTAAGATACTGCTATTTCTATTGTGACCATGTTATGATCACTGTTACCCAAATGTTCTTTGACTTCTATGTTTGATATTATATCTGTATTGTTTGATAGCACTAAATCCAATATAGCTTTATTCCTAATTGACTCCTCTATTAATTGCGACAAAAAGTTATCCCTGAGAACAGTTAAAAATCTATCCCCCTTAGCTGAATTACTAGTTCCATTGACCCAGTTTATATCAGGGTAGTTAAAATCTCCCATAATTACAGCACTTTTATTAGCAGCCTTACCTATTTGCATAAGTAGTTGAGTTTCTTCCATGTCACTAATGTTTAGGGGCTTGTAGCATGTTCCAAGTAATATTTTTTTATGATTTTTTCCTCCACTCTTTATTTCAACCCACAGGGTCTCTACATTGTCACTTGTATCATCATATATATCTTCCCTTATTGTAGGTTTAAGGTTAGGTTTAATATACATGCAGATTCCTCCACCCCTTTTATTATTCCTGTCCCTCCTAAATAAAGTATAAACCTGTAAGTTAACTGCCAAATCATCCCACCAAGTTTCAACTATACTAATATCATAGTCCTCTTCTGCTCCAGCTCCCCCATTTTACCTGTTATGCTTCTTGCATTCATTGTCATACATTTAATTTTTATGTAATTTCTGCTGCTACGTGGTGCACTTTCCTCCATACTTTCTGGTGTGACATTTCTTAAGTCATCCCTTCCTTCAGATATTATAGGAGTGACATATTCACAGACTGATCTCTCTGTTCTATTGTGTTCTAACTGACCCCCCCCTTGCTTGGTTTAAAAGATTATCTAAACAAACTACCATCCTTTCCCCCAACACACCTGTACCCATGTCATTCAAGTGCAATCCATCCTTACTGTACAATTTGTACCCAAGTGAAAAGTCAGCCCAGTGCTCTAAAATGTCAAACCCCTCATTTTTACACCATGTTTTTAACCATGAATTAACTGACCTTAGCTCATTCTGCCTTACTGAGTTAGCACAGGGCACTGGTATATCTCTGAAAATATTACTTTGGAGGACCTTGCTTTGAGCTTGCTACCTAACTCCCTGAAGTCATTTTTTAGGACTCTACATCTCCCACTGATTCCTTCATTAGTACCAATATGTACCATGACTGCAGGATCAGACCCACATCCCTCTAACAATCTATCAATACACTCTACAATATGCCTATCATGAGCCCCTGGAAGACAACAAACTGTTCTATTTAAAGTGATGACAAATTACCCTATCAACCTTCCTAATAATAGAGTCTCCTACCACCAACATCTGCCTCAGACCCTGACTTGTATGCCCCTTTTCCATGGCTGAAGGACTGTTAACTATAGTGCCCCGCTACCATGTCTGATTTAAATCAGTCAATAGGAACACAAGGTACGCCATTTTTAAACAGCTAACTTGCATTCAACTTCAGTGTACGGCGGTGACCGTATGAAGAGGACGCTCCGCGCAGGATGGGATTCACTTCCAGAATAGCTCGTCTTTGCGCCTCCGGGATGAAGATAGAAGACATCCCAGAGATGGATGAAGGTGTCACCGCCAGGATGAAGATGGATGTTAGGACTTCAGGAACCGTGAGTAGATATTCTAGGGTTAGTGTTAGTTTTTTTTTTTTTTTTTGTGGGTGTTTTGTTTTTTTTAGATTAGGGATGGGCACTTGGAAAAGAGCTGAATGCCTTTTTAAGGGCAGTGAAAAAGAGCTGAATGCAGAACAGTAACAAATTGGTAAGAATATAGTTGCCAAGCATAGCAATATAGGTACTACAATACAAGCCTATTCCTCTAATGAAATATAAGTCGAAGAATGTTAGGCAAATGCATCTGAAACCTCCTTTTATATATTTGTAGAAATCTCCTATGCTATTAGTAGGCCACTTTTTGGCCCACACATTATATCCAGTATTGATGAAGGTAATCTAGAGTGATATATAGTCTTATAAACCTCCCACATAATATATGGGCTACCCATGAACCTATGCAATAGAAATTGTATAACTGGAAGTGAAATAACTAGAATGATATGCGGTCACTTTTGGACCATGGAACATAATTTATAAGCTGTAAAAAGAACAAATTATAGCAGCTTATAAACGTCCCAAGTAATATATGGGCTACCCATGAACCTATGCAATAGAACTTGTATAACTGGAGGTGAAATAACTAGAATGACATACGATCGCTTTTGGACCATGGCACATAGTTTATAAGCTGTAAAAAAAGAACAAATTATAGCAGACAAAGAGCTGCTAGGAAATAATCCCAGATACTAAGCTGGGAGTTTTTCTTAAACCTGAGTTTCTGATATTAGAAAACTGCTCATACTCCATTAAGTGGGGGGTCATGTCCAGACAATTACTAGGGCAGATTTGTAAATATCCTCAGGCTATCTAAAAGGTACCTCTTGGACTCATCATTAGACAATCAGAAAGTAAAGTAAGAGAGCAAACAGGTATTTAGTGAACGCACCACATAAGAATTTAGAATCACAAAGAATATAAAGAACCATCAGCCATTTCACACATTATGGAATATATAGCGACATGTATGTAGAGGTCTGAAGAGCTGCCTGGCATAGAAGGCCCATCGGTAGCTTATGCAGAGTCATATGAGGAGACACATGACAGATAAATAACCTAAGCATCAATATAAAACTGTGAAACCTATGGGCTTAAATCCAGGTTTTAGCTATATTAGTAGTAAAATATAATATAGTAACTCCCTAAACACTTAAAAAATTAAACCTTGTCACCTCAGTACGGGCCCTATACCTAAATGACAGGTAGTATAGAGAGGGGAGATTTTACAGCGCTAGGCTAAAAACCTGCTATTATTTGCTAAAGCAAAACCACAATTAACAATATGTAACGTCTTAGTTAGTAGGTTATGCAATTGCTGAGTTGCCTTCCAGAAAGAAATATATGTTCCCCCACTCTGCTACGCATGTGGAGCCGAAAAATTGGAACAACATATCTAAGGACTGAGTATCCATTACAACTCCTCATGTTGTAAGTATGTATGGGTGTCGGTGGTAGCCTTTTATGTAAGCTTGTACCCACTCATGCTGAGGAAATAGCTGATGTTATGTGGACAGTCGCTCACTCTCTTATAAAATATACTTATCTCCAAGCTGCTGTAGAAGATGATAGTGAAAAAGTATGAAATATATGCACTTGGGGTTGGGGCGGATGATATGTTAAACTCTGAGTATTCAAGCAATGATCAGATTGCGGTGTGTCACTAAGGAATTAGTTGTGCTAAGCCAGAATAGCTACATAAAAGATGGATGTAGAAATAACTGGAACATTTATACATTAAACACTATATTCTCAATCTATCAAATTAGAGACTAATGTAATCGCAGCACACTGGCCTCAGCTGGAGGTACCTGGGGGATAGGTAAAGGCCTATTTATATGTTGACCGCATGCATACGAAATTGTAGCCAGAGTGATGTAGATATCCCTGCCTTAAAATTAAGTCTCACTGTGATGATACATCTGTGATCTTATCGTGAGGTCCAATAGGCCATAACAGATATAAGGAGGTCAATATCCTACAGTCGATGATCTAATGGAGTAAAATAGCATGTATATGCCTCTAATCATACATTATGTGTCACACAGGGCAACACGCACTCTAGTGTCCTTATAGCAGGGCCACAAATGCTTGCATATCTTGTTAAGAAAAAAAGGTGAAACACAATATATAAACATATGCATGATTAGTGCCGGAAGTGTAAGTCTGGAGGCTCTCACTTCTCCAGAATTGTAATCTACATACCCCTATGGCTAGGTACCCATACCCACAACTATGCAAAATAACAGGGTAATCAGGAAACATTTGGTTACAAAATATAGAATGGAGCTATGGAGTCATCATATATATGAGGTGATAATAGGATGTCCGACAATTATAAGTCCCTTAAGGAGGAGGCCATATGGGAACCAGCTTAAACGATACCAGATCTGTCGTATAGTTGGGAATTTTAACATAGTGAGGGCTAATATGAACAGTGGATGGGAGAAAATCTCAGTGCGGTAAACACACATACTGAACATATTAGCCAGAGCCTCTGTAATGAGTATCGCATGACAGTTCTGTATTCACCCAACACCATATCTCTGTAGGTGAGCAGGCCCTTCAATAACCATAGGGATCCAGGACAGCTTGAATGTAAGCCTCCGTGGGTCATGCACATCCCTCTGCCATCGGGACAAGTATTTTGCGCTGAGAGGTGTCCTTTGTGTAGCAGGGATCCATCTCCTAGTTTGGCTACAAAAGTCTATTTGGCTCCACTGTGCTTCCTGAGTTACACCTCTCGTGCACCACTACAATTAAATAACTTACCTAAATTAAATACAATTAAATAAATCAAATACAATTAGCTAAATTACAAAAACCCCCACTAAATTACAGAAAATAAAAAACAAATTACAAGGTATTTAAACTAATTACACCTAATCTAAGAGCCCTATCAAAATAAACAATGCCCCCCTAAAATAAAAAAAAACCATAGTCTAAACTAAACTACCAATAGCCCTTAAAATGGCCTTTTGCGGGGCATTGCCCCAAAGAAATCAGCTCTTTTACCTGTAAAAAGAAATACAAACAACCCCCCAACAGTAAAACCCACCACCAACACAACCAACCCCCCAAATAAAAGACGAACTAAAAAAAATCTAAGTTACTCATTGCCCTGAAAAGGGCATTTGGATGGGCATTGCCCTTACAAGGGCATTTAGCTCTATTGCTTCCCAAAGCCCTAACCTAAAAATAAAACGCACCCAATACACCCTTAAAAAATCCTAACTCTAACCCCCGAAGATCCACTTACTGGGAGAAGTCTTCATCCAAGCAGCAAGATGTCCTCAACAAAGCTGGCAGAAGTAATCCTACAGATGGGCAGAAGTGGTCCTCCAGACAGGCAGAAGTCTTCACCCAGACAGCATCTTCTATCTTCATCCTTCCGATGCGGAGTGGCTCCATCTTCAATACATCTGGCGCAGAGCATCCTCTGCAATCGACATCTTCTTGCTGAATGAAGGTACCTTTAAATGACGTCATCCAAGATGGCGTCCCTTAGATTCCGATTGGCTGATGGAATGCTATCAGTCAATCAGAATTAAGCAATTTTTTAATTGCTTTAGAATCTTTTGACACCATCACCGTTTGACATCCATTGTAAGATCCTATTGCTACTTGTAGCGCCCTCTTAAATTTCTCTAGTTTTTTTTTATTTCACAGGTAAGTTTTTATTTATTTTAAGATAGTTATATTGTAATTTTAATTTAAAGTTAGGGGGTGTTAGGTTTAGGGGTTAATAGTTTAATTTAGTGTTTTGCGATGTGGGGGGCTGGTAGTTTAGGGGCTAGTAGGTTTATTTAGTGGCGGCGATGTGGGGGGCTGGAGGTTTAGGGGTTAATAGGTTTATTTAGTAGCAGCAATGTTGGGGGCTGGAGGTTTAGGGGTTAATAGCTTTATTTAGTAGCGGCGATATGGGAGGGCGGAGGTTTAGGGGTTAATCATTTTATTTAGTGTCGATGATGTCGGGAGCGGTGGATTAGGGGTTAAAAACTTTATGTAGTGTCAGCGATGTTGGGGGCGGTGGATTAGGGGTGTTAGGTTTAAACGCAACTTTTTTTTCCCCATAGACATCAATGGGGCTGCGTTACGGAGATTTTTTATTCCGCACTACAGGTTTTTTCTAACACTCTCTCCCCTTTAATGTCTATGGGGGAAAGCGTGCATGAGCACGTCAAATCAGCCCTTGGATTTTGTGCGGTATGGAGCTTAACACCACCATATCACACGCACAAGGAGGCTTTTCAGCAACTTGTAATGACAGCGCTATGTAGAGTGAAATAATGCAACTTTTTTGCCATTAGAATCGCGCCCTGTTTAGCTCAAAACTCGTAATCTAGGTGATAGACCTTTAATTTAGGGGTTACATGGGACTTCAGCTTCCATTATGCTATACAGTATTCCAGTGTAAAGCTACCATATTGTCAGTATGAAAAGTTTTTATAGATAATCTTATACTTAATACCATCCATTAGTTGGCTAAAAGTATTCACACAGTGATAAACTGCTGCTTATCTTACATGCCAATACTAATCTGCACACTCGCTTCCATGCAAATCTGGGAGAATAAGAAAACGAGTTGCGTTAATCATCTGCTCCTCAATATTGCCATCTCTATAAACCGGATAGGCAAGTCAGCATCATCTGGGATGCCTTGTAAGCTTCACAGGACCACTGCTATTAATTACATACCATGCAAAACACAGAAACCAAAGTTTACACCTGATCTCCCTTCTGTCGTCACAGGCACCACCACCTCCTCCTGCTTGCCTACGATTCAAAGCACAAAGTATCCAAGGCAGCTTGTATAAAATAACTTTAAAAACTTTATTGTATTAAAAACATAAAGTTATTGTCCTTTCAGCAAGGTAAAATCATAGCATACCGGCATATAGGTATAACGCGTTTTGGCAGTCCACGTTAGCCTTACTCATAGACTTTTATTCTACCATCGTACTTGCAGCTTTTTAAATAGCACTTTTTATACAAATTAAGAACAGCCAACAATTTGTGCTGACACTCGCAGGAGCTGCCTTCAGGGAATTAATTAAAAAAGGGTCTGTAGAAAGTAATTGAGCTCACTGGAAAGGGAGCTGGTGAGAGCAGTTTGCAGGGGACTCACATTAAAAATGAACTTTACATATTTTGACACAATGGCCTCTAGTTATCAAGCCATCAACCTCAAATACACTGGAATTCCGCAGCGTATTTGTGGCAAGGCTGATTCGCCTTAGTTATCAAAGGCTAGAGACCGGCAAAAGTAGAATTTTGTGACATAAGCTATCATCCCCCGGACTCAGTCCAACACAGATTGATTCTTACATCACTCCAGATGTGTCGGATGCAAGTTCGGCACAATCTGACTACTTTTGAAAGTTATCAAATTCCTATCAGGTACGCTCGGCACTTTTCCGGCCCAGTGTACCTGGTTTTCAATCCGCCGCCCTGGAGGCTGCGGATCCCATAAGAATCAATGGGAGTCTGACCATAGCGAAAGTTCATGTTCGTTGCTGCCCGATATCCCATTGATTCCTATGGGAGATGTCTGCACCTAACATGTACCCCGAATCTAAACACCCCTAATCTGCCCCCCCTACACCGCCACAACTAAATAAAGTTATTACCCCCTAAACCGCCACTCCCGGAGCCCACCGCCACCTACATAATACCTATTAACCCCTATCCTGCCCCCCCTATACCGCCTCCACCTATAATAAATTTATTAACCCATATCCTGCGGATCCCTACCCCGCCGCAACTAAATAAATTGTTTAACCCCTAAACCGCCGCTCCCGGACCCCGCCGCCACCTATATTAAACTTATTAACCCCTAATCTGCCCCCCCTACACCGTCGCCACCTATAATAAATTTATTAAGTCGTCATCCAAGGGGCGCTGAAGAAGTCTTCCATCCGATAGAAGTCATCATCCAAGGGGCGCTGAAGAAGTCTTCCATCCGATAGAAGTCATCATCCAAGGGGCGCTGAAGAAGTCTTCCATCCGATAGAAGTCATCATCCAGGTGGCGTCTTCAATCTTCTTCCATCCGGAGCGGAGCCATCTTCAAAGCAGCCAAAGCGGATCCATCCTTCTTTACCGACGCCTACTCGTTGAATGAATATTCCTTTAAGTGACGTCATCCAAGATGGCGTCCCTCGAATTCCGATCGGCTGATAGGATTCTATCAGCCAATCGGAATTAAGGTAGGAAAAATCGGATTGGCTGATTCAATCAGCCAATCAGATTCAAGTTCAATCCAATTGGCTGATCCATAGGATAGGGGTTAATAAATTTATTATAGGTGGTGGCGGTTTAGGGGGGGCAGGATAGGGGTTAATAGGTATTATGTAGGTGGTGGGGTCCGGGAACAGTGGTTTAGGGGTTAACATATTTATTATAGTTGCGGTGGGGTCCGGGAGCAGCAGTTTAGGGGTTAATAAGTTTATTAGAGTGGCGGTGGGCTCTGGGAGCGGCGGTTTAGGGGTTAACATGCTTAATATAGTTGCGGCGGGGTCTAGGAGCGGCGGTTTAGGGGTTAATAATTTTAGTTGCGGGGTCTCCGTGGGCGCCGGTATAGGGGGTTGAACAGTATAGTATAGTGTGAGTGCTTAGTGACAGCTTATCAATAAAGCTGTAGAAAAGCCGAAGAGCTGCGAGATCAGATGAGTGATAACTATCACAGTCCGCTGCTCATCGCCCCGTACTTGGTGCGCTTCTTTTTGACAGCTTTTTTGATAACTTTGGCAAACGTATTCAGGTCCGCGGCGGCGATGTGAGGTGAGCTTAGGCGGGCGTATTGGGGCCGGCGATGGCAGGTACGTACAGAGTTTGATAACTAGAGGCCCATATCTCCACTTTTTAGTTTTGAAAAAAAGGAGCAGGATCTGTAGGGGGAAAATGTTTAGAGAGTACATATGACCTGGCAGAGAACTTCCAGCTACACCCATGAAAGGCTTGTGCTCATCCCACTAGCAAAGGTGGGGAAACTCATTTTACAATAAGAAACACAGTGTGCATTGAATTTTGTATAATAAATGAGTTTTACATAATTTTTTTTCATGTTCAGTTTTGTATTGTTTTATAACAATTTCAACTGTGTAATTTTAATACAATTTTTAATTATAATTTCACTACAGTTTTTATTGTGATTGAACAGTACAATTTTGTACGGCATATTTTATTTCAACACTCCCGGCTAGATTACGCGTTTTGTGTTGTGAGCGGCTCGGTGCTAACTTGCAAGTTATTTCCACCACTCACCTCCCTATAGCACCGCTATTACAGGTTTTCATAAACCCAGCGTTAGCAGGCAATATGTGAGTGTTGAGTAAAATTGAGCTCCATACCGCACACAAATACCAGCGCTGCTTTGAGCTGGTCTTACGTGCTTGTGCACGATTTCCCCATAGACATCAATGGGGAGAGCCGGCTAAAAAAAAGTCTAACACCTGCAATAAAGGAGCGTAAAGCTCCGTAACACAGCCCCATTGATTCCTATGGGGAAGAAAATGTATGTTTACACCTAACACCCTAACATAAACCCTGAGTCTAAACACCCCTAATCTGCCGACCCCCTAACATCGCCGCCACCTACATTACACTTATTAATCCCTAATCTGCCACCCCAATGTCTTCGCTACCTACCTACACTTATTAACCCCTAATCTGCTGCCCGCAATGTCGTCGCCACCTACATAAATTTAATAACCCCTAATCTGCCGTCCCCGACACCGCCGCCACCTACATTATACTTATTAACCCCTAATCTGCTGCCCCTAACATTGCCGCCACCTACATTATACTTATTAACCCCTAATCTGCCACCCCCAATGTTGCCTCCACTATACAAAAGTTATAAACTCCTAAACCTAACCCTAAATCTAACCCTAACCCTAACACCCACTAACTTTAATATAATAAAATAAATCTAAATAAAAATTACTATCATTAACTAAATAATTCCTATTTAAAACTAAATACTTACCTATAAAATAAACCCTAAGCTAGCTACAATATAACTAATAGTTACATTGTATCTATCTTAGGTTTTATTTTTATTTCACAGGTAAATTTGTATTTATTTTAACTAGGTAGAATAGTTACTAAATAGTTATTAACTATTTACTAGCTACCTAGTTAAAATAAATACAAATTTACCTGTAAAATAAAACCTAACCTGAGTTACACTAACACCTAACAACAAACACTAAATTACACAAAATAAAAAAAGAAATGATCAAATATTTAAACTAATTACACCTAATCTAATAGCCCTATCAAAATAAAAAGCCCCCCAAAATAAAAAAAAAACCTAGCCTAAACTAAACTGCCAATAGCCCTTAAAAGGGCCTTTTGCTGGGCATTGACCCAAAGAAATCAGCTCCTTTACCTGTAAAAATAAATACAAACAACCCCCCTACAGTAAAATCCACCACCCACACAGCCAAACCCCCCAAATAAAATCCTATCTAAAAAACCTAAGCTCCCCTTTGCCCTGAAAAGGGCATTTAGCTCTTTTTCTGCCCAAACCCACCCAATAAACCCTTAAAAAAAACTAACACTAACCTGTGAAGATCCACTTACAGTTTTTGAAGACCCGACATCCATCCTCAACGAAGCGGCAGAAGTCTTCATCGAAGCTGGCAGAAGTCTTCATCCAAGCGGACCGAAGTCTTCATCCGAGCCAGCAGAAGTCTTCATCCAAGCGGACCGAAGTCTTCATCCAAGCCGGCAGAAGTCTTCATCCAGACGGCATCTTCTATCTTCATCCATCCGGCGCGGATTGGAACAGCCAATAGAATGCAAGCTCAATCCTAATTTTACAGCCCTTTAATTCTGATTGGCTGATAGAATTCTATCAGCCAATCGGAATTCAAGGGATGCCATCTTGGATGACGTCCCTTTAAAGAACCTTCATTCTGGAAGAGACGTAGATTGAAGAGGATGCTCCGCGCCAGATGTCTTGAAGATGGAGCCGCTCCGCGCTGGATGGATGAAGATAGAAGATGCAGTCTGGATGAAGACTTCTGCCGGCTTGGATGAAGACTTCGACCTGCTTAGATGAAGACTTCTGCCAGCTTCGATGAGGACTTCAGCCACTTCATTGAGGATGGATGTCGGGTCTTCAAAAACTGTAAGTGGATCTTCGGGGGTTAGTGTTTATAAGGGTTTATTGGTGGGTTTTATTTTTAGCTTAGGGTTTGGGGGGAAAAGGAGCTAAATGTCCATACAAATGCCCTTTTCAGGGCAATGGGAAGCTTAGGTTTTTTTAGATAGGATTTTATTTGGGGGGTTTGATTGTGTGGGTGGTGGGTTTTACTGTTGGGGGTTTGTTTGTATTATTTTTTTTACAGATAAAAGAGCTGATTTCTTTGGGGCAATGCCCTGCAAAAGGTCCTTTTAAGGGCCATTGGTAGTTTATTGTAGGCTATGGGTTTTTTATTTTGGGGGGGCTTTTTTATTTTGATAGGGCTATTAGATTAGTTGTAATTAGTTTAAATATTTGATAATTTCTTTTTTATTTTGTGTATTTTAATGTTTTGTTTATTTTGCAATTTAGTTAATTGTATTTAATTAATGTAATTTATTTATTGTAGTGTAAGGTTAGGTGTTAGCGTAACTCAGGTTAGGTTTTTATTTTACAGGTAAATTTGTATTTATTTTAGCTAGGTAGCTAGTAAATAGTTAATAACTATTTACTAACTAGTCTACCTAGTTAAAATAAATACAAACGTGCCTGTGAAATAAAAATAAAACCTAAGATAGATACAATGGCATCTATTTATCAAGCCGTCAACTTACTTGCATTCAATGGCAACAATATGCACGCCTAAGATTGCCTAACATCGCTGCCGCGGACCTGAATACGTTCTCCAAAATTATAAAAAAAATGTCAAAAAGCCACGCACCAAGTACGGGGCGATGAGCAGCGGACTGTTGTTAACTAACAGTCATCGATCTCGCTGCTCTTTTGCTTTTTCACAGCTTTCTTGGTACCCTATGTCAGGTTAGGAAATGTCCAGAAGAAGACCCAAACAACACCCTTGAATTCTGAGTTTAATCCAGGACGTGACCCCACGACAACCTCTAAAAAACAATGTACTCACGATATGGAGCAGAGTTAGCCTTAGTCCAAAGTGATACAAGATATCAGCCAAATAGACTTCTGAGTAAGGAACTGGTTTCAGGAAATGTCTTCCACAGAATCAGGAAAGCAGGGATAGTCCACTTATACTCAAAAAGAGGAAGGATAAAACAAGAAACAGTTAATAATGCAGGAGTAGGTAACTTGTTATCAGGCAGTTTGAGGGTTAACACTGTGTAGTCAGTCCTCGCAGAGTTTGGCAACAGGTTATCAGGCAGTTTGAGGGTTAATACTGAATAGTCAGTACTTGCAGAGTTAGACAACAGGATATCAGGTAGTTGGAAGGTTAACACAGATTAATCAGTACTTGCAGAGATTGGCAACAGGTTATCATGCAGTTTGAGAGTTTACACTGAATAAACAGTACTTGCAGAGTTTGGAAACAGGATATCAAGCAGTTTTGAAGGTTTACACTGAATAAACAGTATTTGCAGAGTTTGGCAACAGGTTAACATGCAGTTTGAGAGTTTCACAGAATAAACAGTACTTGCAGTACTTGGCAACATGATATCAAGCAGTTTGAAGGTTTACACTGAATAACCAGTATTTGTAGAGTTTGGCAACAGGTTAACATGCAGTTTGAGAGTTTCAGAGAATAAACACTACTTGCAGTATTTGGAAACAGGTTATCAGGAAGTTTGAGGATTAACCCAGCATAGTCAGTCTTTGCAGAGTTTGGCAACAGAAAATCAGCAGTTAGAGAGTTTCCACAGCGAAGTCCTCACAGGAGCCACAAAGAGTAACAAGCAAACGGGCACTGAAGAAACAGGAAGCCCGGAATAAAAAGCCTGGTAGTGACATCATCAGGAAGGGGCGGCTCAGACTACCTGCCAATCAAGCACACAGAGAGGACCGCCGGAGCTTCCCAGCGGCCGAGCGTAACACCCTATCACTAAACACCCACACTATACTATACTGTTTACCTCCTATACCGCCACTCCCGGAGCCAACTGCAACTCTAATAAATGTATTAACCCCTAAACCGCCGCTCATGGACCCTGCCGCAACGAAATAAAGTGTTTAACCCCTAAACCGCCGCTGCCCCTACACTGCCGACACCTACATTATATTTATTAACCCCTAATCTGCCCCCCTACACCGCCGCCACCTACTTACATTTATTAACCCCGTGATTTTTAAACTAATTACACCTAATCTAATCCCCCTAACAAAATAAAAAAGCCCCCCAAAATAAAAAAATCCCTACCCTACACTAAATTACAAATAGCCCTTAAAATGGCCTTTTGCGGGGCATTCCCCCAAAGTAATCAGCTCTTTTACCTGTAAAAAAAAAATTACAACCCCCCCAACATTAAAACCCACCACCCACACAACCAACCCTACTCTAAAACCCACCCAAACCCCCCCACCCAATCAGCCAATAGGATTGCAGTTCAATCCTATTGGCTGATCCAATCAGCCAATAGGATTGAGATCGCATTCTATTGGCTGTTCCAATCAGCCAATAGAATGCAAGCTCAATCTTATTGGCTAATAGGATCAGCCAATTGCATCAGCCAATAGGATTTTTCCTACCTTAATTCCGAATGGCTGATAGAATCAGCCAATAGGAATTGAAGGGACCCCATCTTGGATGATGTCACTTAAAGGAAACATCATTGTTGAAGAAGATGTTGTCAGAAGAGGATGCTCTGCATCGGATGTCTTAAAGATGTAGCCACTCCGCGCCGGATGGATGAGGATAGAAGATGTTGTCTGGATGAAGACTTCTGCCCGTCTGGAGGACCACTTCTGCCGGCTTCGTTGAGGACTTCTGCCCGGTTGGGTGAAGACTTCACACGGTAAGGTGATATTCAAGGGGTTAGTGTTAGGTTTTTTTAAGGGGGGATTGGGTGGGTTTTAGAGTAGGGTTGGTTGTGTGGGTGGTGGGTTTTAATGTTGGGGGGGTTGTGATTTTTTTTTACAGGTAAAAGAGCTGATTACTTTGGGGAAATGTCCCGCAAAAGGCCCTTTTAAGGGCTATTTGTAATTTTGTGTAGGGTAGGGCTTTTTTATTTTGGGGGGGGCTTTTTTATTTTGTTAGGGGGATTAGATTAGGTGTAATTAGTTTAAAAATCTTGTAATTTGTTTATTATTTTCTGTAATTTAGTGTTTGTTTTTTTTGTACTTTAGATAATTTTATTTAATTGTATTTAATTGTATTTAGTTTAGGGAATTTATTTAATTATAGTGTAGTGTTAAATGTAATTGTAACTTAGGTTAGGTTTTATTTTACAGGTAAATTTGTATTTATTTTAACTAGGAAGTTATTAAATAGTTAATAACTATTTAATAACTATTGTACCTAGTTAAAATAAATACAAAGTTGCCTGTAAAATAAAAATAAACCCTAAGCTAGCTACAATGTAACTATTAGCTATATTGTAGCTAGCTTAGGGTTAATTTATAGGTAAGTATTTAGTTATAAATAGGAATAATTTATTTAATGCTAGGAATATTTATTTAGATTTATTTAAATTATATTTAAGTTAGGGGGTGTTAGGGTTAGGGTTAGACATAGGTTTAGGGGTTAATAACTTTAATATAGTAGCGGTGACGTTAGGGGCGGCAGATTATGGGTTAATAAATATAGGTAGGTGGCGACAGTGTAGGGGGGCAGATTAGGGGTTAATAAATATAATGTAGGTGGTGGCAGTGTAGGGGCAGCAGATTAAGGGTTAATAAGTATAATGTAGGTGGTGGTGGGCCCCAAGAGCAGAGGTTTAGGGGTTAATAAGTTTATTTATTTGCGGCGAGGTCCGGGAGCGGCGGGATAGGGGTTAATAACTTTTATTTAGGTGGCGGCGGTGTAGGGACGGCAGATTAGGGGTTAATAAGTATAATGTAGGTGGCGGCGGTGTAGGGGGGGCAGATTAGGGGTGTTTAGACTCGGGGTACATATTATTTAGTGTTTGCTATGCGGGAGGGCCTCGGTTTAGGGGTTAATAGTTAGTTTATGGGTGTTAGTGCACTTTTTAGCACTTTAGTTATGAGTTTTATGTTAAGGCTTTGTAACATAAAAGCCATAACTACTGACTTTCAGTTTACGGTATGGATCTTGACGGTATAGGCTGTACTGCTCACTTTTTGGCCTCCCAGGCAAACTCGTAATACCGGTGCAAAGGAAGTCCCATTGAAAAAGGACTTTTGGAAAGCTGCGGTAGTTACGTTGCGTTACGGCCAAAAAAGTGTGCTGTACAGCTATTCTGACAAGACTCGTAATACCAGCGGTAGTGAAAAAGAGCCATAACTCTGCTTTTTCACTCATACCGCAAAACTCGTAATCTAGCCATCCATTTTTTATTTATTTTTTTAATAATTTTTATTAAGGTTCGTCGAGTAGTACAGAATAAACAGATTACAGTATGAGACATTGATGCAAGAATTTACAATTGTATACAGTAAGAAACACTGAGCACCACATCCTGCTACAGCACATCTGATAGTACAGTATAACATGCCGTCTAACTAATATTGAGGGCCACTCTTAGACCTTTCCCACACCTAAACCTTATAGAAGACAACTTATGAATAAGGAACCACTTTTGGATCCCATTTAAGATGTAGAACCTTGTTTTTTTATTTTTTCCAAATATATACAAAATCTGAGAGCCCACTCATGGACCTTATACTCAACATAATAACAGCCGCAGCTAATAAACCGACTTCTGGATGCCAAATAATGACTTCCTAAGAGTTAAAACATAGCTGAGAATCTGGAATACATAAATATGCAGTCGTTATATGCAATACAATTATGGCAAGGTGCAGCTTTCAAGTACAAATATTGTAAAGACACCTGCCTTAGGGGTATAGAAAAATAATAAAGAAAACCTGATAGGCCACTCATAGACTTTATACTCAACATAATAACAGCTGCAGCTAATATACCAACTTGTGGTTCCAAATAATAATGTCCTAGTAGGTAAAACACAGCTAAGAAACTGGAATATATAAATATGCAGTCGGTATATGCAATACATTTGTGAAACTGTCACCTCCACCATATTAAGCCTACAAGGCTGTTTCATAGGAGCCCCAACTAATTTCATGAGGTGGTCGAATCTGCTGTGCATCTGCTGCTCAGATTCAGCGAATAGGGCTCGTATCTTAGTAAAATTCCTCCTCCATGCTGGAAATGATGGGCAGAGGATCACAGTATTCTCTGCTTACCCGGTTCCCTGAGGTGGGGAAGCTGAGATCTCTCTCCTTAGGAGCTGCCAGAGACACTCAACGGTCCAGTCTGGGAAGTCCTGCTGTATTGAGAACAACATTTTTTTTTATATGAGTCCATTCAGCTAAATGTCCCCTGCGTCATGAGATATGAATTCTTGCTGGATGGTTATTTAATTAGCAGATTACAGGTGGGATGTAGAACTGTGTTACAGAGCTCCCAGTTTAGCGGCCATCTTGGACCATAAGACGGACACGCCCCTTCAACACTCCATTTATTGTTTTTATATATATTTTTAGTTACAATTTTTGTGAGCCCTATTGTAGTGTATGCTTTGCCTTCACTTAAACACACGGAACACCTATTTGCAAGACACTCTGTTCTCAAGGTAAAAACAGCCTTTATAGAATTAGGACAGGGGCTCCATAATACTGGCAAAGTTTTTTGGAAAATCTCACAAGCCCAGAGAGCTTTACATAATTGGGCCCTATATGAGGTAAAAAAGCTCCCATTTTTCAGCTTAACCAACCTCCCCAGTAACATTTACACCTAGTGAAGTCGGACCAGCAACCATTTGTCAGAGCCTGCAAGGAGATCAACCTAACAAACCAATTACCTGGCCAGTAGTCTTCTTATCTCAGTGGCAGGTGGAATGATAGAAAGGAAATCAAACAAGCAATAAAACAGCACAAGGAACCAGTGGAGGAAAGTGACAAAGACTACATGGACAAAGGGCAGAAGAAAATACCCTGCACTTGGGTCAAAAGACAAGAAGAGTATTTAGGCAAGCTAGGACAGCAATTGGTCAGCAATAACAGAACATGAGAGGTATCAGAGGCCCAGAACCAGGCAGGCAATAAAGGTACCAAATAAGCAGGCTTGAAAATTCTCAGAGGCAGTCCAAGGGTCAGGACACTTAACAAATTAATTCTAATAAAGTCAGCATCAATAGTTCCAGCAGAATGAATAGTGCACCCAGGAATACAAGATTCAATATACGGGCAAGGGATATCAGTGAAGACGTGCTATTTATACTAAGTAGCAAAATGTGGGGCAGCTAAAAAAGGAAATATAAGAATATGGGCTTGGTGTTCTTACAAAAGTTTGGGGTTTTTGAATGTCCAAAAACTGATCTGACAGTATAAGCAAGTATCACAGCAACATCTGTATGAAAACAGAATGTATGGACAGTCCTAAAGTAAAAGAGTAACAGGATTTATTATACAGTATTCAGATATGTGCCAACATGTACAGTCAGGAACATGACACTGACCTACTAGATGCTAGCCAACAATGGGCTAGATTACAAGTGGAGCAGTATTTAGCGTTATAGTCTGATATCGCTCTCGTACAAACGTTAGAGCACCACTTGTTAATTAGCCCAATATATGCAATGTTTCAAAGTACCACAACCCCAGCTTCCTCCCATAATTCAAACAATATATAAATCTTTGCTAGTCTGTGAATACTCTAATCTCTTTAATCTCTTGGTAAAATGATAATTATATCAGATAATTTGCCTTAGACTGCTCTAGGGTCTGGTTGTAATGGCAAGATCAAGTTTGAAATTCATTAAGGCTTTACCTATTGTTTCCAGCTTTCCATTAGTGGACTTTTCTGCCATTTACACATATTGCTGTACTAAGTGCCCCACTCTATTATAACTCGCACAACAAAGGTGAACTGCTAACAGTGCAGAAAAAAATAACTACAACTGCTAAGGAAATGAGAAGGTAATACATACAAAATGGATGCAGCTCTATTAACTGTAATAGAGTTCATTTTGCAACTTGCGGATGTGAAGAGGGTCAAGAACAAATATTGCAGTTTGTGAGTTTTGAGGTCAAGGCGAGTTTTTTCAGCAAGATGTTTAAGAAATGTGTTTTATTGAACCTAGATACATTTTTATTTGATGATTCATTGAACATTCAGAGATGTATGGCTACATATATTTTCTCACAGTATAATAATAGGCCATGCTTTTCACATATCTCCCAATATTAAAATTATAAAACCTGGTACTGGCGCGGCCAAGTGACCCTGGAACAGAGTGTTGGTGGTTGAGGGTTGGAGCTGAACGACCTAGAGCAAGATTTGTTTTTAATTTTGGGAAGGGATATTGCTTTTTTCTCTTTGAGGAAGGGAGACAGAGCTTTAAATCCCATAAACTGGAAGATGATTTGGAGTTCTGTCTTTCCCTTTTGAAGCATTTCCCTTGTGTACTAATGTTACATTTTGAAACATTTGTTTTTATTTGAAATTCAAGTGCTCTCTATGGATCATAAACGTATTGCAACAGCTTTAGATTAGTTGAGCTCAAAAGGTAGATATCTAAGGGCTTAACTGTAGATTACATAATTGTGGTTATCTACCATTTTAACCTTAAGCAGTATATATTATATTGCCCTAGATTTTAAAAAATGTGTATATATATAAATATATTTTACAATGTAATTCTGTACAGCAATTTTAGAATGTTGCTTCATAATACTTTAAACTCAAATTTAAGCACATGCACATGTAGATCTCAATGACAAAATTAATTAATAAAAAGTAGACTTACTTTTAGATTCACACACCACTTCCAAGATTGCAGTTGGGATGTGCTCATAATAAGTCAGGCATAAAATGGTATAGAAAACAGGTTCTATTGAGAAACTCTGAAACCCTTCTTAAAATTAAGATTTTTTTTTTAAACTATTCTAAACTTTATATTCTCTGTATATTATCTAACAGAAAATGTGCTGGCAAGCAAGAACAGAAAGAAAACATTACCTATATGATAGAGTCCTACAATGCTTCTCAATGGCAATGGAATAACTGCCAGCTATTCCTGATGTAGAAATACGGAAATCATTCTTTAGGAAATGCAGCCAGCTATGTATGAAACTTCTGTAAGAAGGTTTACAACATTTTGCTAGGCAATCGATAGTTACTTTCCAAGGCAGATAACAAAGACATCATATTTTTTTTAATGTTGCACAGAGTTAGTAGAATGTGAAGCTCTCAATGACTCAAGCACTGAAATTTAAGACTTTTTACGATTCAGGTATTAAAAAAATCTTTCTGCTGAAATGTGAATAATCACTATATTTTTTTTTAAGATGTACCCTTTTAGATAGAGGATATATACCTTTATAATTTCTGCTATAACTGGAGACAACTAATCATGGGAGTGCTTTACATTAACTTTGTACTGCAACTTAGATTTTTAAACTTAAAGGGATCTGAAGCCCAAAAATATTCTTTTGTGATTCATATTATGGGGCATATTTATCAAGCTCTGTAACAGAAGTTATGAAGCAGCTGCTCCATAACCTGTCCGCCTGCTCTAAAGCCGCGGACAGAAATCGCCAGAAATCAACCTGATCGAATACGATCGGGTTGATTGACACCCCCTGCTAGCTGCCGATTGGCTGCGAATCTGCAGGGGGCGGCATTGCACCAGCTGGTGCAATGATAAATGCTGAGAACATATGCTGTCGGCATTTATCGATGTGCAGCGGACATGATACGCTACATCGGATCATGTCCACTCGCACAATCATAAATATGTCCCCATGAATACATTTTTTAAATAGTTTTTAATTTAGTTCTATTATCAAATTTAATTTGTTTCCAAGATATTCTATGTTGAAGAGACACCTAGGTAGGCATCTGGAGCACTACATGGCAGGAAATAGTGCTGCCATCTAGTGCATTTGAAAATTGATAACATTCTTGCAAAACTGCTGCCATATAGTGCTCCAGAAATGGGCCAGCTGCTAAGCATGCAACTCAAAGAACAAAGACATAAGGGTAGATTAGTTAGGTTAATCAATGTACTGGTCCGGGAGCGGCGGTTTAGGGGTTCATATATTTATTATAGTTGCGGCGGGGTCCGGGAGTGGCGGTTTAGGGGTTAATAAGTATAAAGTAGGTGGCGGCAGTGTAGGGGGGCAGATTAGGGGTTAATAAGTAAAAAGTAGGTGGCGGCGGTGTAGGGGGGGGCAGATTAGGGGTTAATAAGTATAAAGTAGGTGGCGGCGGTGTAGGGGGGGGCAGATTAGGGGTTAATAAGTATAAAGTAGGTGGTGGCGGTGTAGGGGGGTGTTTAAACTCGGGGTACATGTTAGGGTGTTAGGTGCAGACACTTCCCATAGAAATCAATGGGATATCGGGCAGCGCTGAACATGAGCTCTTGCTACTGTCAGACTCCCATTGATTCCTATGGGATCCGCTGCCTTCAGGGCGGCAGATTGAAGACCAGGTACGCTGGCCCAGAATAGTGGCGAGCATACCTGCTAGTTCTTTGATAATCCAGTGCCAGAATCCGTAAGCAAGCGCTCAGTGTGTTTGGCAGTCTCATTCACCTCTCTCTGTGCCGCGCTGTACTGTGTCTTCACTGCCTCTGCAGCACCGCTCCGTCTCACCTCCTCAGCGCTCCCCACGGGAGCTGTAGTCAAAACAAAGGTTCCGGTCCGACTGGTGCAGATAGGATGTGTGCAGGGAACTTCACCTTTTTCCCTCAAGAGAATGAATTGTAGAACAACCTTGTTACCTTGCTGGCGTGTATGCCTTTTTAGTGTATTTCTAAATAAAGGAGCTTTTTACTTTTAAGCCACTGGACTGGCGGTACTTTATTTATAATCACCCTCTTCTACCTACCCTTGTGAGTGTGTGGATTACAGTTGTTCTATAGTTCTTTGATAACTAGCAAAAGTTTTGGGCCTGTGACAACTGGGGGTTCTGGTGGAGCTTGCATCCTAGAGGACGTAGGTGAGACTTTTCAATTATGTACACTGCCCATTCTCCCCTACATAGAGCCCTGATCCAGTAACTGCCCCTGTTTCAGGCTTCAGCAGTTGAGTAATATTGACAGCTGCTACAGAGGGGTTTGCTGGAGGTGCTGACCCACCTAGGATTCAGAGCACACCTCATCTACTACCACCTGGGGAACTCCCCTGTTTACATCCCAGACTCATCTTAAGTTGCATAAAGAACAACATCACAAGATCTACATACCCTTTGCTGAATCACAATAGCTATCACTCCTTGGGGGGACCTGGGACATTACAGGGAGCACTGAATCTTTTCATCCATAAGTGTAAGGGGCAGAGGCGTCTCATTATATATAGCCCTACTTGAAGGCTCTCTAGGGCCCATTTGAGAGTTCACAGCGGAGACTTTTTCTGAATAAGCTCTTCTAGCACCCCTCTCCTAAAACTGCCAGTGTTTTTTATTTTGTGTAACTTAGTTGTTATTTTTTTGTAACTTATTATTTTTTAATAGCAGATTTAAATAACTTGAGTAGGGTTAGATTTTTAAATATGTAATATAGTTAATTTAATTGTTAGTTTAATGTAATTTTAGTATAATAGTTAGGGTAGGTTAATTAATATTTTAATATAGTTTATTTTAATTCTAAAGGTAAGTTTAAATTTATTATAAGATAGGGATGAGTTAATATTTAATGTAAAGTTAGCGGGTTGTTAGGTATAGGGGTTAATAGCTTAATTTAGTTTATGGCGATGTGGGGGGCTGGTGGTTTAGGGGTTAATAGGTTTAGTAAGTGGTAGTGATGTGGGAGGCCAGGGGTTTAGGGATTAATACATTTATTTAGTTGCGGAGGGGTCCGTGAGCGGTGGTATAGGGGTTAATAACTTTATTAGAGTTGCGGTGGTCTCCGGGAGCAGCGGGATGGGGGTTAATAACTTTATTTAGTTGCGGCGGGGTCCGGAAGTGGCGGGATAGGGGTTAAACATTTTAGTATAGTGGCGGTGTTTAGTGACAGGGTATAAATAAAGTTGGGAAAAAGCCGAATAGCAGCGAGATCGATGACTGTTAGTTAACAACAGTCAGTGCTCATCGCCCCATACTTGGTGCTCATCGCCCCATACTTGATGTAATTGATTTTTGACAGCTTTTTTTATAAACAAGGAGAGCGTATTCAGGTCCACGGCCGCGATTTTAGGCGACGTTAGGCGAGAGTATTGGTGCCGGCGAATGCAGCATAGTTGACGGCTTGATAATTCGACCTCTCTGTCTTCCTTTTTCTGCAAAGGCCTGGTCCTGGTTGGACCCAGCAGATATAAATTTTGGACTTTGTGCATTTAAAGGTACGCAAGTTTGTGTCACTTGCTAAATAATTATTGCTATTTAATGTTGGTAATAAAGAAGTATTTAATCAATATTTGTTTTGGTTAAAAGAAATTGTAAACTATGTTTGTCTTTTTGAAGAAAAAAAAACAAAAAACGAGCAAAACCTTATTTGATATAGTGGGACAACTCTGTTTTATATATTTTAAAATGCAATGAGCTAGACCACTAAGCCTAACAACCACTAGAAACAAAAATCTCCAAAACTGTGTGTGATTTGTTTTTGTTATTGGCAACTATTATATTTACAATTGGAATGCAATATAGTTAATTGCATTTTAGTCTAACAATTACTGAAATTAATAAAAAAAAAATGCTGAATATATAAATACTGTAGGTTACAAACTTTTGCCTAGATTACAAGTTTTGAGCTCTATAGGAAAATTAACGAACACAACAAAAGTGGCGTTATTTAATCCCCTATAGCCCTGACATTACAAGTTTTAAAAAACCCGGCTTGTGCGGGCCATATGGTGCTTTTAAGCTCTATACCACACCAAAAACAACCGCTGTTTTGACGTACTCATACACGCTTTCCCCATAGACATCAATAGGGAGAGGGGGTCAGAAAAAAGTCTAACACCTGCGATCGCAGAAAGAAAAGCTGAGTAACGCAGCCCCATTGATGTCTATGGGGAAAAAGAAACTAACTTTTAAACCTAACACCATAACATAAACCCCACGTCTAAACACCCCTAATCTGCCCCCCACTGACATCGCCGGCACCTACATGTTATTAACTGCTAATCTGCCGCCCCTGATATTACCGCCACCTAAATAAAACTATTAACCGCTAATTTGCTGCTCCCGATATCGCTGTCACTATACTAAAGTTATTAACCCCTATTCCCCTGCACCCCAACATCGCCCACGCTATATTAAAGTTATTAACTCCTATTCTGCCGCTCCCCAATATAGCCGCAACTAAATAAAGTTATTAACCCCTAAATTTCTGGCCTCCCTTATCACTACCACTAAAAAAACCTATTAACCCCTAAATCGGCAGCCCCCCACATCACAACAACCTAAATTAAACAATTAACCCATACACCTATCCCTAAACCTAACCCTAACCCTAAAACCCCCTAACTTTAACATAATTAAAATAGATCTAAATTAAATTTACAATTATTAAGTAAATAATTCCAATTTAAAACTAAATACTTACCTGTGAAATAAAACCTAAGCTAGCTACAATATAACTAATAGTTATATTGTAGCTATCTTAGCTTTTATTTTTATTTCACAGGTAAGTTTCTATTTATTTTGACTAGGTAGACTAGTTAATAAATAGTTATTAACTATTTAATAACTACCTAGTTAAAATAAAAACAAACTTACCTGTGAAATAAAACCTAACTACCTTACACTAAAACCAAAAATTATAAAAAATAAAAAAACTACCATTGCAAAAAAAAAACACGAAATTATCAAAAATAATAAAAATTATTCCTACTTTAATACCCATTAAAAAACATACCACAAAATAAAAAACCTAATCTAGAATAAACTACCAATGGCCCTTAAAATGGTCTATTGTAGGACAATGCCCTAAATAAATCAGCTCTTTTTCTAAAAAAAAAAAATATACAAATACCCACTAACATTACAAACCCCCACCCCCCGAAACCCACAAAATAAAAAAAAACTATCTAAAAAACCTAAGAAACCCATTGCCCTTAGTCTTTAAGACCATCTGTCTGAGGGATGGTGGTACATATAGTTGTTTGTTATGATAATATAGATTATTAGTGCCAAGACTTAATTTAGCAAGTGGTAAGGTCACATCACTCATAAAACTAAGGTCACAACATAAAACTGTTGTTTTAGTTTGAACAGTGATGTTGCATCCTGGGTAAACCCAATGATGTGATCAAGAGGTATAACTGTTTTTTTGGTTGTTTGACTGTGTAGGTTTATCTTGAATTCTAGATAAAGCATCAGCTTTCCCATTTTTTATAGAGGGTCTGTAAGTAATTATATAGTTAAATCGGGTAAAGTATAAATTCCATCTAACTTGTCTAGATGTAAGTGTTCGACTCATTTTCAGATACTGTAAATTTCTATGATCTGTATAAATCAGAATTGGAAGACTTGTACCTTCAAGTAAATGCCACCAGTGTTCCAACTCTTTTTCACCGACTGCATAATGTAATTCAGAGGTGTTCATTACACGAGAATAATATGCCACAGGATGCAGAGGATGTTTCAACGATAGACTTTGTGACAATACAGCACCTATAGCGAAATCTGAGGCATCTACCTCTAACACATATTGGAGGGATGGATCAGGGAAGCTAAGAATTGTTGCTGTGGTAAATCTGGATTTTAGTTCATCAAAGACTAATTGAGAATCTTTCGTCCAAACAAATTTAACATTAGTTTTGGTAAGATTTGTAAGAGGTTTTGTCAATTTAGCGAAGTCCTTTATACATTTTCTATATAAATTTGCGAAGCCCATAAACCTCTGTACATGTTTTTTGGTAGATGGTATTGGTTAATCTAAGATGGTTTGGATTTTACTATCTTCCATGTTAATTCCTTCTGGGGAAATTACATAGCCCAAAAAGGTAATAACATTTGTATGAAAGATACATTTTTCGGGTTTGGCGTATAAGTGGTTTTCTCTTAAACGTGAAAGTACAGTACGAACATGTTTTATATGATCTGAGATTGTCTTCGAGAAGATGAGAATTTCATCTAGATAAATAACAACGAAGATATCTAAAAGATCTTAAAAGATGTCATTGATTAAGTACTGAAAAGTGGCAGGGGCATTACACAGGCCGAATGGCATCACAGTATACTCGTACAAACCATATCTTGTACCAAATGCTGTGAGCCATTCGTCCCCCTCTCTTACTCAGATGAGATTATATGCACCTCTGAGGTCCAAGTTGGTGAAATAAGTGGCCCCCTCAAGTCTTTCTATTAGTTCAGGGATGAGAGGGAGAGGATACCTATTTTTTATGCTACGACCATTCAGTTCCCTGTAGTCGACAATCGGACTGTTATCTTTATTTTTTATAAAAAACGTGCCCGCACCTGCGGGTGAAGAGAATGGACGAATAAACGCCTTCCTAAGTTTTCCTGCAAAAAGCCCCTGAGGTGTTCTGATTCAGGTTTGGATAATGGGAATATGTGACCACAAGGTATGTCTGTTCCTGGAATCAAATCTATTGGGCAGTCATATTTTCGGTGTGGTGGGAGGTTTCAGCCTCTTTTATATTAAACACATCTTGGAAATCTAAGTATTCCTGTGGTATGTGATGAACTGTGGTTTGAAGGATCTGATGAGAAGCATAACATGTTGATGTGCAGTAATTTGAAGTGAATCGTAATTCAGAGGTCTCCCATGATATCATAGGATTGTGTAGTTTAAGCCAAGAGTATCCCAATAAAATAGGATATAATGGGGATGGAATAATATCAAATGAGATATACTCATCATGGTTACAAAGCGTACTAATGCGGATTGGAATTGTCTGATACAGGATAGGCCCTGAAATTAATTGGCTACCATCAATTACATGCAGAGACACTGGGTTCATTTTTTTTTATCAGTGGAATTTTATTTACATGTGTATATGTTAAGTCGATGTAATTTGTGCTGGCACCAGAGTCAATAATCGTCTGAGTCTGAAGTAGTTGATTCTCCCACTGTAGAAGAATAGAAAGAGAACAATGACTAGAATTTGGCAATTGGAAGTGCAAACAATATGTATTAAAATAGTTCTTACCCCTTTATTGACGTGCAAGTGCAGGACAGTCCTTAACAGTATGTTCACTCGCCCCACAGTACATGCATAAGTTGTTCATTCGTCTCCTCAATTTTTCTTGGGGGTTTAGAGGCCCTTTTATAACTCCAATATCCATTGACTCTGGTGTTTGTTTGGTGGGTGACTTAGTACTGGGTATAGTGTTGTAAGTGTTTGAACGTCTTACTGTATAATCATTGATGTTTCTTTCATGTCTACGTTCTTTGATACGCCTGTCTAAAGTTATGCTGAGGTTAATTAAAGCCTCTAAAGTTTCAGGTAAATCAAGTCATGCTAACTCATCCTTAAGAAGATCTGAGAGCCCTTATCGGAATTGATTCTTTAATGAAAGATCATTCCATCCGCTGTCCTTAGACCACTTCTTAAATTTGATTATGTACTCCTCAACTGGCCTTTTTGACTGTTTGAGGGATTGCATAGCATTTTCAGCAGTGAGTTGCTTAAATGGGTCATCATAAAGTTGGGACATTGCAGAAAAAAATGAGTCTAAGGAATGTAGGATGGGGTCATTAGTCTCAAAATATATAAGGCTGGGTGTGATATGATGAGGAATTTCGTACTGGTTCCACTCAGTCTCACAAAATATCGGGATTAGAAATAAAAAAAACCCTGTTCTGATCCTAGGGCCCAAAAGGGAAATAGCAGTTTAAATAACAGGCAGGGAATTATATAAGACACTCCCAGTATGGCAGGTTAGGATAGAGTAAGTCTCTCCCAATATGACTGTTAAGTTATTGTAAGTCTCTCCCAATATGGCAGTTTAGTATAGTGTAAGTTTCTCCCAATATGACAGTTTAGGTTATTGTAAGTCTCTCCCAATATGACAGGTTAGGATAGTGTTCATTTGTAGAATGTTAGACAAACAAATAATAAGTCTGTGTGTACTTGAAAAACTTTGTGATAGTGCAGAATAAACATGCAGCATACAATGCTAAAGGAAGCTTTTGGTTTCAGTTTCCCAAATATGCATTGAGTTTGCAAACAGCGATTCCAATATTGAACTGACCCCTTGAGCTAATAAGGTATTAAAATACAGTTATGAGGAGATATGGTTTCTCTATACCTGCTATCCTTTCCGTAGAGAGACATGCTCAGAATCCGTGCTGAGCGGAGTTCACTGATTCCACACTGATAACCGGAAATGCTGAGGCCGGAGTTGGAGGCGGGTCAGCTTGCGAGTGACTCGGCGTCAGTGAGTAGTCCGGAGGTGCCTGTATAGAGAGAGGTAAGAGAGGTACCGTAAAAGGTATTGAAAGACTCCTGGTATCCTTCGGTTTAAGCAGCTCAAGGGGATAACTTGCTGATGCTGTTTGTAGGTGAGAGAGTTGTAATAGATCTGGTAGGGTTAGATCAGATGCTTAGGCTTTGAAGCAACAGTAGTCCTGGAAGCGGTGCGACAGGCAAAGACAAAATACTAAGCAAAGAGAGCTGGGAGGAGGAGACTTTTATAGGGAGCCAATGAACATTTAAAGAAACATCAGATATACATGACAGAATCCCCCCTCCAAGGAGCCACTCCGAGGCTCAAGGTCTGGGTCGATGAGGATTCCTGCGGTGGAACAAGGAGATGAGCCTGGAAGCAGAGAGGTTAGACGACAGCTCCCAGGAATCCTCATCATGAGAGAACCACTTCCAGTGGATAAGATACTGGAGGGTGTTCCGATAGAATCTGGAGTCTAAAATGAAGTGGATTTCATACTCAGGCTCGAGGAGAGGAGTGGGAGACAAGTCAGGACAAGCAGTAGGAGGTTTGTCCGAGGTATAAGGTTTGAGAAGGGAGAGATGGAATGAAGGATGTATTGGAAGAGTTTTTGGCAAATCCAAAGTCACAGCATTAGGATTGAGAATTTTGGTAATGCCAAAAGGGCCAATAAAAAGGGCTCCCAGTTTTTTTGATGGAACCTTGAGATTCAAATGTTTGGTGGAAAGCCAAAAGGAGTCACCAATTTTGTAAGAAGGAGATCTGTGTCTTCGTAAGTAATAAAATGACTTTTGATGTGCTTGAGCATTTTTGAGATTCTCTTGAATAACAGAAAATTGTTGGGCAAGTTCATTCATCATATCATTCACCAGTGGGGATGAAGTCTCTTCTCTGGGGTATAAATGGAATCGTTTATGGAAACTGTAATTTGCATAGAACAGAGACATCTTAGTTGAAGAGTTTACAGAATTATTAAAAGCAAATTCGGCCGTGGGTAAGAGGGAAACCCAATTGTCCTGAAGGTGTGAGCAATAGCATCTTAAATACTGCTCAAGGGTTTGGTTGGTCCTTTCGGTTTGACCGTTTGTCTGTGGGTGATATGACATGCTGAGCCTAGGTTGTATCTTTAGGATGTGACAGAGCTGACTCCAAAACTTGGAGGTGAATTGACAGCCTCTATCTGATGTGATAGTATCTGGGAGACCATGTAACCTGACAATATGCGTGAGAAATAGTTGAGCTGTTTCAGATGCAGTGGGTAATGAATGACAAGGAAGGAAGTGTGCCATCTTAGTGAACAAGTCTACTACCACCATTATACAGTTGTGGTTGTTAGACGGGGGTAGGTCTACTACAAAGTCCATTGCGATCTCCTTCCATGGTCTGTCTGGTATGGGCAAGGACATTAAGAGACCATAAGGATGTGCTATAGAATTCTTGGCAATTGCACAGATATCACATGACTTGATGTAGTCAATAACATCAGAAGTCATACAAGGCCACCAAAAATCTCTTTTGAGTAGATCTACAGTTTTATGTATACCTGGGTGTCCAGATATGATTGAATTATGAGCTGATTGAAGTAGTTCCTTGCGAAGATTTAGAGGTACGTAAACCTTTCCTTGGTGATAGAACAAACCTTCTGTGGGTAGGTTAGGATCTTGTTGTTGTGAAAGTCGCAACTGAGTTGTGGAGTTGAGAAATAAGCCAATTAACCTGTTTTGAGGAATTATAGAAGACATAAGGAGAGAAAAACTAGGCCTCGGATCTTTCCTAGATAATGAATCAGCCTTACCATTTTTACTATCTGGTCAATATGTGATATTGTAGTCAAACCTGGAGAAAAATAAATTCCATCTGATCTGGCGGACGGACAAAGTCTTGTTAGTTTTCAAATACTCAAGAGTTTTGTGGTCCGTGTAGATTAATATCGGGAGGGTATTGCCCTCAAGCAGATGTCTCCAAAACTCAAAAGAACTCTTAATTGCTAGGAGCTCTTTTTCTCCTATTGGATAATTGACTTCGGAAGGGGACATGATTCTGGAAAAGAAGCCAACGGGGTGAACAGGACCTTTAGGGGGGGGGGGTATAGCCCCCAAAGCATAATCAGAGGCGTCTACCTCTAGGATATATTTGAGTTTGGGATCTGGGAATTTAAGAATAGGAGCTGTAGTAAAGGCTCTCTTTAAGTTGTTGAAAGCTAAATCAGCTTGTGTGGTCCAGATAAAGGGAGTATGAGTACCCATGAGTGTAGTCAGAGGTTTAGCTAGGAGGGAGAAGTTTTTTATGAATTTTCTATAAAAGTTAGAAAATCCAATAAAACACTGGACGTCTTTTTTGTTTTTTGGAGTAGGCCATGATGTTATAGCCTCAATCTTTTTGTTTTCCATCTGTATGCCCTGAGGCAGGAGATGGTTTCAGTATTGAAAATACATTTTTCAGGTTTAGCAATAGTGTTGTTGCGAACCTAAAAATTTCGTTTCGCGAACGGCGGACTCAAACTTCCGCAACTGTTCGCGAACTGGTGAACCGGGTGAACCACCATTGACTTCAATAGGCAGGCGAACTTTAAAACCAACAGGGACTCTTTCTGGCCACAATAGTGATGGAAAAGTTGTTTCAAGGGGACTAACACCTGGACTGTGGCATGCCGGAGGGGGATCCATGGCAAAACTCCCACGGAAAGTTACATAGTTGATGCAGAGTTTGGTTTTAAGCCATAAAGGGCATAAATCACCTAACATTCCTAAATTGTTTGGAATAACGTGCTTTAAAACATCAGGTATGATGTTGTATCGATCAGGTAGTGAAAGGGTTACGCCCGCTTCACAGTGACAGACCAAACTCCCCGTGTAACGCACCGCAAACAACCGCAAAAAGTCCATTTGCACAACCATGAGATAGATAGATTTGATAGTTTAGATAGATAAATAGATTACATAGATCAATAGATGCAATATACATTTGATAGATTCGATTGATAGTTAGATAGATTTGATAGATATATAATTTTCCAGACAGAGAATTACAAGACGAGCGGTCTAGGACCCATGGTAAGGTACCCAGAGGCAGTTGCTGCGCCAGGGGACGTGTATATGGCAGGGATTTTAGGAACCGGGAGATGGCAAAAGATGCTTGTTCGATCCTCCTACTTCAAATTTGGGGCACTGCGCATGCAATCTACTGTGACACCAGATATGAGTGGTGTGTTAAGTAGTACTATTCTGATCAGTTTAATACCTGTTACTCCCCCTATCGGGGGAGGTGTATATGGCATGGATTTTAGGAACCGGGAGATGGAAAAAGATGCTTGGTCGGTCCTCCTACTTCAAATTCGGGGCAGTGTGCATGCAATCGTGGCCGGACTTTTAACCGACGGCCATTTGGCCGACGGACATTTGGCCCGATGGACATTTGGCCAAAACACAAGTGGCTGTCACAAAACAGTCCAGCCACGAGATACATAGATTTGATAGATAAATACATAGATTACATAGATCAATAGATGCAATATACATTTGATAGATACGATTGATAGTTAGATAGATTTGATAGATAAATAGATAGATTTGATAAATATATCATTTCCCAGACAGAGAATTACAAGACGTGCGGCTGGGACCCATGATAAGGTTCCCAGAGGCAGTTGCGGCACAAGGGGACGTGTATATGGCATGGATTTTAGGAACCGGGAGATGGAAAAAGATGCTTGGTCGGTCCTCCTACTTCAAATTTGGGGCACTGCGCGTGCAATCGTGGCCGGACTTTTAGCCGACGGACATTTGTCCGACGGACATTTGGCCGAACCACAAGTGGCTGTCACAAAACAGTCCGGCCACGAGATAGACTTGATAGATAGATACATAGATTACATAGATCAATAGATGCAATATACATTTGATAGATACGATTGATAGTTAGATAGATTTGATAGATAAATAGATAGATTTGATAAATATATAATTTCCCAGACAGAGAATTACAAGACGTGCGGTCTGGGACCCATGGTAAGGTTCCCAGAGGCAGTTGCGGCACCAGGGGACGTGTATATGGCATTGATTATCAGAACCGGGAGATGGAAAAAGATGCTTGGTCGGTCCTCCTACTTCAAATTTGGGGCACTGCGCGTGCAATCGTGGCCGGACTTTTAGCCAATGGACATTTGTCCAATGGACATTTGGCCGAAACACCAGTGACTGTCACAAAACAGTCCGGCCACGAGATAGATAGATTTGATCGATAGATACATAGATTACAAAGATCAATAGATGCAATATACATTTGATAGATACGATTGATAGTTAAATAGATTTTATAGATAAATAGATAGATTTGATAAATATTTAATTTCCCAGACAGAGATTTACAAGACGTGCGGTCTGGGACCCGTGTTAAGGTTCCCAGAGGCAGTTGCGGCGCCAGGGGACGTGTATATGGCATGGATTTTCAGAATCGGGAGATGGAAAAAGATGCTTGGTTGGTCCTCCTACTTCAAATTTGGGGCACTGCGCGTGCAATCGTGGCCGGACTTTTAGCCGACGAACATTTGTCCGACGGACATTTGGCTGAAACACAAGTGGCTGTCACAAAACCGTCCGGCCACGAGATAGATAGATTTGATAGATAGATACATAGATTACATAGATCAATAGATGCAATATACATTTGATAGATACGATTAATAGATAGATTTGATAGATAAATAGATAGATTTGATAGATATATAATTTCCCAGACAGAGAATTACAAGACGTGCGGTCTGGGACCCATGGTAAGGTTACTTCCTTTTGCACAATCGAGTACAGGTTGGGGATTGCCTTTTGTGCAAAGAAATTTCGGATGGGTACCTTCCACTGCGGTGTCCCCTATCAGGGGATGTGTATGTGGCATGGATTTTAGGAACCGGGAGATGGAAAAAGATGCTTGGTCGGTCCTCCTACTTCAAATTTGGGGCACTGCGCGTGCAATCTAATGTGCCACCAGATAGGAGTGGTGTGTTAAGTAGTACTATTGCTATCAATTTAATCCTGTTAAGTGTCTTTTTTTTTGGTTTTGTTTTTGAAGCCACAGTGCAGCACCAGAGGCCAGAAAAATTTGGCATGTACACGTGCCTGAAAAATTAGGTATTGTTGCAGCCGCTGCTGTAGCAGCGGCCAAAAAAATTGATGTTTGTTTCCCAGGCAGAAAGTGCCCTAAAACATTGCGGCTTGAATCCTAGTTGGTGGCGGATAAGTCACGCAAGTCATCAGGCATTTGAAGATAAAATACAGCAGTGGGGGGACCATTTTTAGCCCAAGGCAGCTCATGTCATCAGGCCTTTTTTACTCAAATGTATCGCCCAATGTCAGTCCCTTTGGGATCCATCCCTCATTCATCTTAATAAAGGTGAGGTAATCTAGACTTTTTTGACCTAGGCGACTTCTCTTCTCAGTGACAATACCTCCTGCTGCACTGAAGGTGCTTTCTGACAGGACACTTGAAGCGGGGCAGGCCAGAAGTTCTATGGCAAATTTGGATATCTCAGGCCACAGGTCAAGCCTGCACACCCAGTAGTCAATGGGTTCATCGCTCCTCAGAGTGTCGAGATCTGCACTTAAGGCGAGGTAGTCTGCTACCTGTCGGTCGAGTCGTTCTCTGAGGGTGGACCCCGAAGGGCTGTGGCGATGCATAGGAGTTAAAAAGCTCCGCATGTCCTCGATCAACAACACGTCTGTAAAGCTTCCTGTCCTTGCCGGCGTGGTCGTGGGAGTCGGAGGATTACTTTCAGCTCTTCCCTTGTTAGATTCACGTTGTGCTGTAACATCACCCTTATACGTGTAAAGCATACTTTTTAATTTATTTTGGAAATGCTGCATCCTTTCCGACTTGTTGTAATTCGGTAACATTTCTGGCACTTTATGCTTATACCGGGGGTCTAGTAGCGTGGACACCCAGTACAGGTTGTTCTTCTTCAGCTTTTTTATATGAGGGTCCCTCAACAGGCACGACAGCATGAAAGACCCCATTTGCACAAGGTTGGATGCCGAGCTACTCATGTCCCGTTCCTCGTCCTCAGTGATGTCACTGAAGGTATCTTCTTCCCCCCAGCCACATACAACACCACGGGTACCAGATAGGTGACAACGAGCACCCTGGGATGCCTGTTGTGGTTGGTCTTCCTCCTCCTCCTCAAAGCCACATTCCTCCTCTGACTCCTCTTCCTCACAATCCTCTTCCAGCATTGCCGCAGGTCCAGCAAGCGATGCTGATAAGGCAGTTTCTGGTGGTGATGGTGACCACAACTCTTCCTCTTCATGCTCATCTACAGCTTGATCCAGCACTCTTCGCAGGGCACGCTCCAAGAAGAAAACAAATGGTATGATGTCGCTGATGGTGCCTTTGGTGCAACTGACTAGGTTTGTCACCTCCTCAAGAGGACGCATGAGCCTACAGGCATTGCGCATGAGTGCCCAGTAACGTGGCAAAAAAATTCCCAGCTCCTCAGAGGCTGTCCTAGCACCCCAGTCATACAAATACTCGTTAATGGCTTTTTCTTGTTGGAGCAGGCGGTCGAACATTAGGAGTGTTGAATTCCAATGTGTCGGGCTGTCGCAAATCAAGCGCCTCACTGGCATGTTGTTTCACCGCTGGATATTGGAAAAGTGCGCCATGGCCGTGTAGGATCACCTCAAATGGCCACACACCTTCCTGGCCAGCTCCAGGATGTCCTGTAAGCCTGGGTATTTATGCACAAAGCGTTGTACGATCAGATTACACACATGTGCAATTCACAGCACATGTGTCAACTTGCCCAATTTCAATGCCGCCGCCACCAAATTACTTCCGTTGTCAGAAACCACTTTGCCGATCTCCAGTTGGTGCGGAGTCAGCCACTGATCCACCTGTGCATTCAGGGCAGACAGGAGTGCTGGTCCGGTGTGACTCTCTGCTTTCAGGCAAGTCAACCCCAAGACGGCGTGACACTGCCGTATCCGGGATGTGGAATAGTACCTGCGGAGCTGGGGGGGTGCCGTTAATGTGGAGCAAGACGCAGCAGCAGAAGAGGACTCAGCCGAGGAGGTTATGGAAGAGGATGGAGTAGGAGGAGTAGAGGAGGGGGCAGCAGGCCTGCCTGCAAGTTATGGCGGTGTCACCAACTCCTCATCTGCAGAGCCAGGCATTCCATGCTTGGCAGCCGTAAGCAGGTTTACTGAATGCGCAGTGTAGGTGATGTACCTGCCCTGACCATGCTTTGCAGATCAGCTATCAGGGGTAATATGGACACTTGCCCCAACACTGTGTGCCAGACATGCCATTACTTCCTTTCGCACAATCGAGTACAGGTTGGGGATTGCCTTTTGTGCAAAGAAATTTCGGCCGAGTACCTTCCACTGCGGTGTCCCAATAGCTACAAATTTTTTGAACGCCTCAGACTCCACCAGCTTGTATGGTAAAAGCTGGCGGGCTAAGAGTTCAGACAAGCCAGCTGTCAGACGCCGGGCAAGGGGATGACTTTGTGACATTGGGGCCTAGTTATCAAGCCGTCAACCTCAAATACGCTGGAATTCCGCAGCGTATTTGTGGCGAGGCTGATTCCCCTTAGTTATCAAAGGCTAGAGACCGGCAAAAGTAGAATTTTGTGACGTAAACTTCGATCCGCCGGACTCAGTCCGACACCGATCGATTCTTACGTCACTCCAGATGTTCCGCACACAAGTTCGGCACAATCTGACTACTTTTGCTAGTTATCAAAAAACTAGCAGGTACGCTCGGCACTTTTACGGCCCAGCGTACCTGGTTTTCAAACCGCCACCCTGGAGGCGGCGGATCCCATAGGAATCAATGGGACTCTGACCATAGCGAAAGTATAAGTTCGCTGCTGCCAGACATCCCATTGATTTCTATGGGAGCTGTCTACACCTAACACCCTAACATGTACCCCGAGTCTAAACACCTCTAATCTGCCCCCCCTACACCGCCGCAACTAAATAAAGTTATTACCCCCTAAACCGCCGCTCCCGGAGCCCACCGCAAGCTACTCTATACATATTAACCCCTAAACCGCCGCTCCCGGAGCCCATTGCAACTATAATAAATGTATTAACCCCTAAACTGCTGCTCCCGGAGCCCACCGCCACCTACATTATACCTATTAACCCCTATCCTGCCCCCCTATACCGCCGCCCTCTATAATAACGTTATTAACCCCTATCCTGCTGATCCCGCACCTCGCCGCAAATAAATAATTAGTTTAACCCCTAAACCGCCGCTCCCTGAACCCGCCGCAACCTATATTAAATTTATTAACCCCTATCCTGCCCCCCCTACACCATCGCCACCTATAATAAATTTATTAACCCTTATCCTGCCCCCCACTACACTGCCGCCACTGTAATAAATTTATTAACCCCTAAACCTAAGTCTAACACTAACCCTAAAACCGCCCTAACAAATATTAATTAAATAAATCTAAATAATATTTCTCTTAACTAAGTTAATCCTATTTAAAACTAAATACTTACCTTTAAAATAAACCCTAATATAGCTACAATATAAATAATAATTATATTGTAGCTATCTTAGGATTTATTTTTATTTTACAGGTAACTTTCAATTTATTTTAACTATGTACAATAGCTATTAAATAGTTATTAACTATTTAATAGCTACCTAGCTAAAATAAAGAGACATTTACCTGTAAAATAAAAACTAACCTAAGTTACAATTACGCCTAACACTACACTATACTTAAATAAATTATTCCTATTTAAAACTAAATACTTACCTGTAAAATAAACCCTAATATAGCTACAATATAAATAATAATTATATTGTAGCTATCTTAGGATTTATATTTATTTTACAGGTAACTTTGTATTTATTTTAGCTAGTTAGAATAGTTATTAAAATAGTTATTAACTATTTAATAACTACCTAGCTAAAAAGAAATACAAAATTACCTGTAAAATAAATCCTAACCTAAGTTACAATTAAACCTAACACTACACTATCATTAAATAAATTAAATAAATTAACTACAAATAACTACAATTAAATACAATTACATAAACTAACTAAAGTTCAAAAAATAAAAAAAGCTAAGTTACAAAAAATAAAAAAAATAAGTTACAAACATTTTAAAAATATTACAACAATTTTAAGCTACTTACACCTAATCTAAGCCACCTAATAAAATAACAAACCCCCCAAAATAAAAAAATGCCCTACCCTATTCTAAATTTAAAAAGTTCAAAGCTCTTTTACCTTACCAGCCCTTAAAAGGGCCTTTTGTGGGGGCATGCCCCAAAGAATTCAGCTCTTTTGCCTGTAAAAGAAAAATACAACCCCCCCAACATTAAAACCCACCACCCACATACCCCTAATCTAACCCAACCCCCCCTTAAAATAACCTAACACTAATCCCCTGAAGATCATCCTACCTTTAGTCGTCTTCACTCAGCCGAGCAGCGATGGAACTGAAGAGGAGACCCGGAGCGGCAGAAGTGATCATCCAAGCGGCGCTGAAGAAATCTTCCATCCGATGAAGTGATCCTCCAAGCGGCGCTGAAGAACTCTTCCATCCGATGAAGTGATCCTCCAAGCGGCGCTGAAGAACTCTTCCATCCGGGAGATGTCATCTTCCAAGAGGCGCTGAAGAAGTCTTCTATCCGGGCGATGTCATCTTCCAAGCCGGGTCTTCAATCTTCATCCCGCCGACGCGGAACATCCTTCTTTACCGACGGACTACCGACGAATGAAAGCTCCTTTAAGGGACGTCATCCAAGATGGCGTCCCTTCAATTCCGATTGGCTGATAGGATTCTATCAGCCAATCGGAATTAAGGTAGGAAAAATCTGATTGGCTGATTGAATCAGCCAATCAGATTCAAGTTCAATCCGATTGGCTGATCCAATCAGCCAATCAGATTGAGCTCGCATTCTATTGGCTGTTTTGATCAGCCAAGGTAGGATGATCTTCAGGGGATTAGTGTTAGGTTATTTTAAGGGGGGTTTGGGTTAGATTAAGGGTATGTGGGTGGTGGGTTTTAATGTTGGGGGGGTTGTATTATTCTTTTACAGGCAAAAGAGCTGAATTCTTTGGGGCATGCCCCACAAATGGCCCTTTTAAGGGCTGGTAAGGTAAAAGAGCTTTGAACTTTTTTAATTTAGAATAGGGTAGGGCATTTTTTTATTTTGGGGGAGTTTGTTATTTTATTAGGGGGCTTAGATTAGGTGTAAGTAGCTTAAAATTGTTGTAATATTTTTAAAATGTTTGTAACTTATTTTTTTTATTTTTTGTAACTTAGCTTTTTTTATTTTTTGTACTTTAGTTAGTTTAAGTAATTGTATTTAATTGTAGTTATTTGTAGTTAATTTATTTAATTTATTTAATGATAGTGTAGTGTTAGGTTTAATTGTAACTTAGGTTAGGATTTATTTTACAGGTAATTTTGTATTTCTTTTAGCTAGGTAGTTATTAAATAGTTAATTACTATTTAATAACTATTCTAACTAGCTAAAATAAATACAAAGTTACCTGTAAAATAAAAATAAATCCTAAGATAGCTACAATATAATTATTATTTATATTGTAGCTATATTAGGGTTTATTGTAAAGGTAAGTATTTAGTTTTAAATAGGATTAATTTAGTTCATAATAGAAATATTATTTAGATTTATTTAATTAATATTTAAGTTAGGGGGGTGTTAGGGTTAGTGTTAGACTTAGGTTTAGGGGTTAATAAATTTATTACAGTGGCGGCGGTGTAGTGGGGGGCAGGATAGGGGTTAATAAATTTATTATAGGTGGCGACGGTGTAGGGGGGGCAGGGTAGGGGTTAATAAATTTAATATAGGTGGCGAGGGTGTAGGGGGGGCAGGATAGGGGTTAATCAATTTAATATAGGTTGCGGCGGGTTCAGGGAGCGGCGGTTTAGGGGTTAAACTATTTATTTAGTTGCGGCGAGGTGCGGGATCAGCAGGATAGGGGTTAATAACTTTATTATAGAGGGCGACGGTATAGGGGGGGCAGGATAGGGGTTAATAGGTATAATGTAGGTGGCAGCGGTGTCCGGAAGCAGCGGTTTAGGGGTTAATACATTTATCAGAGTTGCGGCAGGGTCTAGGAGCAGCGGTTTAGGGGTTAATACATTTATAAGAGTTGCAGCAGGGTCTAGGAGAGGCGGTTTAGGGGTTAGTAACTTTATTTAGTTGCGGGGGGCTCCGGGGGCGCCGGTATAGGGGGTAGAACAGTGCAGTTTAGTGTGGGTGCTTAGTGACAGGCTAGCAATAAAGCTGGGAAAAAGCCGAAGAGCAGCGAGATCGGATGAGTGATAACTCTCACAGTCCGCTGCTCATCGCCCCATACTTGGTGCTCGGCTTTTTGACAGCTTTATTTGATAACTTAGGCGAAATTTTTCAGGTCCACGGCGGCGATGTGAGTCGAGCTTAGGCGGGCTTATTGGGCCAGCGAAGGCAGGAAAGTTGACACGTTGATAACTACCCCCCACTGGCTTCTTACGCTCAAACATGTCCTTGACAGACACCTGACTGTGGGCAGATGAGCAGGAACTGCTCCGGAAGAGAGACGGAGTGGCGGATGGTTGAGAGGGGGCAAGGAGGACAGCAATGGTTGACATGGCTGAAGATGCTGGACCAGGAGGAGGATGGCGGTTTTGAGTTTGTGTGCTGCTTCTACTCATGTGTTGATCCCATAGGCGTTTGTGATGTGCGATCATGTGCCTTTGCAAAGCAGTTGTACCTACCTAGGTGGGTGTTGGACTTCCCATGACTCAGTTTCTTTTGGCACAGGTTGCAAATGGCATCGCTGTTGTCAGAGGCAGACACACACAAAAAATGCCACACTGCTGAGTTCTGCGATGACGGCATTCTGGTGGTGGCAACAGCATGCGTTGATTGGCATGCTGTCTGGCTGACCCCGGGTGCCGATGCATGCTGTCTGACTGTACCACTAGCTCCTTGCGATGACCTCCCCCTGCTTCCAACTCGTCTCCTCCTCCTCCTCTCTGTCTCCCCATCTGAACTTTCCCCCTGTTCTTCTTCTCTTCTAGCGGGCACCCATGTGACATCCACAGACGCATAGTCATCATCAACCGCTTCACTTGTATCTGACAAATCAACAAAGGAAGCAGCAGTGGGTACAACATCATCATCATCACACCATACGTCCATGTCTGTAATGCTGCCTGACTGAGACATATCACTGTTATCTACATCCTCTGTCATTGATGGTTGCGCATCACTCATTTCTTCCAACTGATGTGTAAAAAACTCCTCTGACACATCAAGTGAAGTGGCTGTGGTGCTAGTGTTGGTGGTGGCGGCAGGCGGGCGAGTGGTGGTAACTTGAGAGGTGCCCGAAGATAAGCTGGAGGAGGATGGTGCGTCAAGGTTCGGAGAGGAAGCTATAGAAGATTGGGTGTCCTGTGTTAAAAAGTAAACTATGTCCTCCTCAGAACTTTTCGAGTTCATGGGACGTGGCCTCTGAACACTGGGCATTATTCTACGGCCAAAGGGAATCACAGCACCACGACCACAACGTCACCTGCGGGGTGGCCTGCCTCTGCCTGTCATTTTTTTTAACACTCACACTACTATTAAACAAGATATGAGTGGTGGCACTGGGCAAGTGGGCACAGTATATACTGTGAGCCTGACACAAAAAAGCAGACAGATGTTTCACAGTCCAAAAAGCTTTTATTTTTTTTAAAAGTACACTTACACTACTATTAAACAAGATATGAGTGGTGGCACTGGGCAAGTGGGCACAGAATATGCTGTGGGCCTGGCACACATGCTGGCAGGCAGATAACTGCAATTAGATTACACTAGCAGACTGATGTTTCACAGTCAAAAAAGTTTTTTTTTAAAAATGTACACTACTGTTACAACAGATATGAGTGGTGGCACTTAGCAAGTGGGCCTGGCACACACGCTGGCAGGCAGGCAACTGCAATTAGATTACACTAGCAGACTGATGTTTCACAGTCAAAAAAGTTTTTTTTAAAAATGTTTACAATACTGTTACAACAGATATGAGTGGTGGCACTAGTTGGCAAGTGGGCCTGGCACACACGCTAGCAGGCAGGCAACTGCTATTAGATTACACTAGCAGACTGATGTTTCACAGTCAAAAAAGTTTTTTTAAAAAAATGTACACTACTGTTACAACAGATATGAGTGGTGGCACTAGTTGGCAAGTGGGCCTGGCACACACGCTGGCAGGCAGGCAACTGCAATTACATTACACTAGCAGACTGATGTTTCACAGTCAAAAAAGTTTTTTTTTTAATATTTACACTACTGTTACAACAGATATGACTGGTGGCACTAGTTGGCAAGTGGGCCTGGCACACACGCTGGCAGGCAGGCAACTGCAATTACATTACACTAGCAGACTGATGTTTCACAGTCAAAAAAGTTTTTTTTACAAAATTTACACTACTGTTACAACAGATATGAGTGGTGGCACTTAGCAAGTGGGCCTGGCACACACACTGGCAGGCAGGCAACTGCAATTAGATTACACTAGCAGACTGATGTTTCACAGTCAAAAAAGTTTTTTTAAAATTTTTTTACAATACTGGTACAACAGATATGAGTGGTGGCACTAGTTGGCAAGTGGGCCTGGCACACATGCTAGCAGGCAGGCAACTGCTATTAGAGTACACTAGCAGACTGATGTTTCACAGTCAAAAAAAGTTTTTTTTACAAAATTTACACTACTGTTACAACAGATATGAGTGGTGGCACTAGTTGGCAAGTGGGCCTGGCACACACACTGGCAGGCAGGCAACTGCAATTAGATTACACTAGCAGACTGATGTGTCACAGTCCAAAAAGTTTTTTTAAAAAATATTTACACTACTGTTACAACAGATATGAGTGGTGGCACTAGTTGGCAAGTGGGCCTGGCACACACGCTGGCAGGCAGGCAACTGCAATTAGATTACACTAGCAGACTGATGTTTCACAGTCAAAAAAGTTTTTTTTTACAAAATTTACACTACTGTTACAACATATATGAGTGGTGGCACTTAGCAAGTGGTCCTGGCACACACACTGGGAGGCAGGCAACTGCAATTAGATTACACTAGCAGACTGATGTTTCACAGTCAAAAAAGTTTTTTTTTTTAAAAATTACAATACTGTTACAACAGATATGTGTGGTGGCACTAGTTGGCAAGTGGGCCTGGCACACACTCTGGCAGGCAGGCAACTGCTATTAGATTACACTAGCAGACTGATGTTTCACAGTCAAAAAAGTTTTTTTTTTTAAATTAACACTACTGTTACAACAGATATGAGTGGTGGCACTAGTTGGCAAGTGGGCCTGGCACATACGCTGGCAGGCAGGCAGGCAACTGCAATTAGATTACACTAGCAGACTGATGTTTCACAGTCAAAAAAGTTTTTTTAAAATATTTACACTACTGTAACAACAGATATGAGTGGTGGCACTAGTTGGCAAGTGGGCCTGGCACACACGCTGGCAGGCAGGCAACTGCAATTACATTACACTAGCAGACTGATGTTTCACAGTCAAAAAAGTTTTTTTTTACAAAATGTACACTACTGTTACAACAGATATGAGTGGTGGCACTAGTTGGCAAGTGGGCCTGGCACACACGCTGGCAGGCAGGCAACTGCAATTACATTACACTAGCAGACTGATGTTTCACAGTCAAAAAAGTTTTTTTTTACAAAATGTACACTACTGTTACAACAGATATGAGTGGTGGCACTAGTTGGCAAGTGGGCCTGGCACACACGCTGGCAGGCAGGCAACTGCTATTAGATTACACTAGCAGACTGATGTTTCACAGTCAAAAAAAGTTTTTTTTTACAAAACTTACACTACTGTTACAACAGATATGAGTGGTGGCACTAGTTGACAAGTGGGCCTGGAACACACACTGGCAGGCAGGCAACTGCAATTAGATTACACTAGCAGACTGATGTTTCACAGTCAAAAAAGTTTTTTTTAAATATTTACACTACTGTTACAACAGATATGAGTGGTGGGACTAGTTGGCAAGTAGGCCTGGCACACACGCTGGCAGGCAACTGCAATTAGATTATACTAGAAGACTGTTGTTTCACAGTCAAATAAGTTTTTTTTTACAAAATTTACACTACTGTTACAACAGATATGAGTGGTGGCACTTAGCAAGTGGTCCTGGCACACACACTGGCAGGCAGGCAGGCAACTGCAATTAGATTACACTAGCAGACTTATGTTTCACAGTCAAAAAAGTTTTTTTAAAAAAAAATTACAATACTGTTACAACAGATATGTGTGGTGGCACTAGTTGGCAAGTGGGCCTGGCACACACGCTGGCAGGCAGGCAACTGCTATTAGATTACACTAGCAGACTGATGTTTCACAGTCAAAAAAGTTTTTTTTTTAAATTAACACTACTGTTACAACAGATATGAGTGGTGGCACTAGTTGGCAAGTGGGCCTGGCACACACACTGGCAGGCAGGCAACTGCAATTAGATTACACTAGCAGACTGATTTTTCACAGTCAAAAAAGTTTTTTTTTTAAAAAAATTACAATACTGTTACAACAGATATGTGTGGTGGCACTAGTTGGCAAGTGGGCCTGGCACACACGCTGGCAGGCAGGCAACTGCTATTAGATTACACTAGCAGACTGATGTTTCACAGTCAAAAAAGTTTTTTTTTTTTAAAAATGTGCACTACTGTTACAATAGATATGAGTGGTGGCACTTGTTGGTAAGTGGGCCTGGCACACATGCTGGCAGGCAGGCAACTGCAATTAGATTACACTAGCAGACTGATGTTTCACAGTCGAAAAAGTTTTTTTTTTTTAAAAATTACAATACTGTTACAACAGATATGAGTGGTGGCACTTAGCAAGTGGGCCTGGCACACACACTGGCAGGCAGGCAACTGCAATTAGATTACACTAGCAGACTGATGTTTCACAGTCAAAAAAGTTTTTTTAAAAAAAATTTACACTACTGTTACAACAGTTATGAGTGGTGGCACTTAGCAAGTGGGCCTGGCACACACGCTGGCAGGCAGGCAACTGCAATTAGACTACACTAGCAGACTGATGTTTCACAGTCAAAAAAGTTTTTTTTTAAAAAAATTACAATACTGTTACAACAGATATGAGTGGTGGCACTAGTTGGCAAGTGGGCCTGGCACACACGCTGGCAGGCAGGCAACTGCTTTTAGATTACACTAGCAGACTGAGGTTTCACAGTCAAAAAAGTTTTTTTTTTAAAAATTTACACTACTGTTACAACAGTTATGAGTGGTGGCACTTAGCAAGTGGGCCTGGCACACAAGCTGGCAGGCAGGCAACTGCAATTAGACTACACTAGCAGACTGATGTTTCACAGTCAAAAAAGTTTTTTTTAATTTTTTTTACAATACTGTTACAACAGATATGAGTGGTGGCACTAGTTGGCAAGTGGGCCTGGCACACACGCTGGCAGGCAGGCAACTGCTATTAGATTACACTAGCAGACTGAGGTTTCACAGTCAAAAAAGTTTTTTTTTACAAAATTTACACTACTGTTAAAACAGATATGAGTGGTGGCACTGCAGGCAGGCAACTTCAATTAGATTACACTAGAAGACTGATGTTTCACAGGCAAAATTACACAGGCAAAAAAAAAAAAACGACTGATGTTCTAGCCCTAAAAAGGGTTTTTTGGGGTGCTGTCCTTACAGCAGAGATCAGATGAGTCCTTCAGGACTGTAGTGGACACTGAATACACTAGCCTAGCTATCAATTTCCCTATAAAATCAGCAGCAGCTACACTATCCCTCCTCTCACTAAGAATGCAGGATCAGAATGAATCTAAAATGGCTGCTGCCCAGGAGCTGGGAGTGTCTGGGAGGGAGTGTCTGCTGCTGATTGGCTGAAATGTGTCTGCAGACTGTGAGATACATGGTCAAAGTTTACTCATTGATGACGAATAGGGGGCGGATCGAACATCACATATGTTCGCCCGCCGCGGCGAACACGAACAAGCTATGTTCGCCGGGAACTATTCGCCGGCGAACTATTCGCGACTTCACTATTTAGCAAAGAGTGAATTCTGTCTCAGTCGTTGTAGAACAGTTCTGACATGACTAATGTGTTGGTCTGTGGTCTTAGAGTAAATAAGTATATCATCAAGATATACAATCCTACATACATCTAATAAATCTCGGAATAGGTCATTAATGAAACATTGAAATGTTGCTGGGGCATTACATAACCCGAACGGCATGACCGTATACTCGAACAAACCATATCTTGTTCGAAAAGTGGCCAACCATTCGTGGCCAGACTTTACTCTAATTAAATTGTATGCCCCCCTTAGGTCCAGCTTCGTAAAGATAGTGGCCCCCTGAAGACGTTCTATTATTTCAGGTATGAGGGGTAGAGGGTACCTGTTCTTCCTTGTATGTCTATTTAGTTCCCTGTAGCCGATTATAGGTATTAGGGTCTCGTGCTTGTTGCGTACAAAAAACATACCCACACCAGCAGGGGAGGTCGAGGGCCTAATAAAACCTTTTCTTAAGTTGTCTTCTAGATATTGTTTTAAGTTTACCAACTCTGGTTCAGAGAGGGGATATATATGCCCATATGGAATATCAGAACCTGGTAGATATTCTATTAGACAATCGTATAATCTGTGAGGTGGCAGTTTCTCTGCTTCTACCTTATCAAAAACGTCAGAGAAGTCAGAATAGGCGTCAGGTACAGGGTGTTCTACTGTGTTAGTATGAAGAATATGTGTGGGGAGAAAGCAGATCTTAGAGCAGTGCTCTGAGTTAAAATGTATCTTTGAGGTACTCCAAACTATCTGTGGTTCATGTGTTTGCAACCAGTGTAGACCTAAGACAATTGGAAATAGTGGGGAGGCTATAACATCAACGGTCACATATTCTCTGTGACCAGAGGTGGTGGTCATTAGAAGTGGTACAGTATGATGGGTGATTGGCCCAGAGGAAATGAAGGAACCATCTATATAACTCGAATAGCTAGTGAATCAACTCTTTTTATTAGTGGTATATGGTGTAATTCAGTGAAAGACTTATCAATCAAATTACCAAAAGTACCAGAATCAATAATGTCTTGAGTCGGTATTCTTTGGGTTTCCCACTGTAGAGAAACAGAAACGTTACAATGAGTGTTAGCAGATATGTGATGGGTACAACTGATATAACTCAAATCTTTCTTACCCTTCTGCTTCAAAAGACTATGGCACTCCTTAACGGAGTGAGTTTTTGAGGCGCAATATAAACAAAGATTGTTAATCCTCCTTCTGTTTTTCTCCTCTGCAGAGAACGGTCCTTTCGTGAAGGCAACCTCCATTGGTTCGTCAGTACTGCATTGGGTTGAAGTCTGATAGGAGGATGTAGGAACCCTTCTCCAGGGCTGCTCTGTGGGTCCTTTTTCGTGAATTAGAAATAAAATAAGCCCTGTTCTGATCATATACTGAGGGCCCAAAAGGGAAATAACAGGTTAAATAACAGGCAGGGAATTATATAAGACACTCCCAGTATGGCAGGTTAGGATAGAGTAAGTCTCTCCCAATATGACTGTTTAGGTTATTGTAAGTCTCTCCCAATATGACAGGTTAGGATAGTGTTACTTTGTAGAATGTTAGGCAAACAAATAATAAGTCTTTGTGTGCTTGCAAAACTTTGTGATAGCGCAGAATAAACATACAGCATACTATGCTAAAGGAAGCTTTTGGTTTCAATTTCTGAAATATGCATTAAGTTTGCAAACAGCGATTCCAATATTGAACTGACCCCTTGAGCTAATAAGGTATTAAAATATAGTTATGAGGAGATACGGTTACTCTATACCTGCTATCCTTTCCGTAGAGAGACAAGCTCAGAATCCGTGCTGAGCAGAGTTCACTGCTTCCACACTGATAACCAGAAATGCTGAGGCCGGAGTTGGAGGCGGGTCAGTTTGCGAGTGACTCAGCGTCAGTGAGTAGTCCGGGGGTGCCTGTATAGAAAGAGTTAAGAGAGGTACCGTAAAAGGTATTGAAAGACTCCTGGTATCCTTCGGTTTAAGCAGCTCAAGGGGATAATTTGCCGAGGCTGTTTGTAGGTGAGGGCTAGATCAGAGGCTTAGGTTTTGAAGCAACAGTAGTCCTGGAAGCGGTGCTACAGGCAAAGACAAAATACTAAGCAAAGAGTGCTGGGAGGAGGAGACTTTTATAGGGAGCCGATGAACATTTAAAGAGACAGCAGATATACATGACAAAATATGAGTTTGCCCAAATTCATGGTTCCCCCCTGAGGTAAGAAATAGTAGTCAGTACCTTAATATGATCAGTTGGGAAGGTTTTGGGCTTTAAAGTAAATAAAAGATAACAGGCATTCCTAAACTCTCTAAAACGTTTGCGATCTCCACTGAACTTCTCTGGTGGACTAATATTAGGTTCTGGTGAAATATCAATATGCTGTTTATCAGCAATATCTTTGATATAAGCTTTTAATGAAGAATTTTCATGTTGTAAAGCATTTAATGCTTGGGTAATGGACTCAACCTTTTCTGTAAGTGTTTGTACATGAGATACCAAATCTACTGGGTTCATGTTGTTTGGCTTGGTATTTTTGTCACAATTGGAAGTTAAATGTGTCAAATTGATTCCTGTAAATCCAAAAGGAATAAATAATATATTGTTATAGAACCACAACTGCAGATTAGGTTCTCTAAAAGCTTTTATGTCAAATATAACTAATAGTATTTCATCTGTATGTGTGAAAGCGATCCTGCTTTTGATTAAGCTGACTTATATATTTGCTAATTGGTAACAAACATAAAAAGCAGAATCACTCCATTAATATCAGGTAATTCATTCATTAACCCCTATTGCTGTTTGGGTGGCAACAATGTATTACAGCAGTGGCAAATATGTGAATCACCAAAGTTAGACAAAATAATAGCAGGATAAAGTGGTAAACGTAAAAGCTTACTGTGGAGTTTTGTAGTTGTACAGATAGTCTGCATACACAGCTGAAAGGAAACAATGAGTGACAGGCAGGTTAATGCTGAGGTTAAATGTTACAGATCCTGAATGCAAGTGGAAGAATAAAAGTTCCATCTAAATACCTTGTAGCAGGTTGATGAGATCAACCTCTTACCATAGCTCAGAAATCAAACACTCATCCTCAGCCCTGGCATACTCCTCTGACACGATACCTACGCAGATGTTCCCGTACTGCTGAGCGGCACTGGAGAAAATCTAGGAGTTCAGCTGATTTTCAACATTACAAATTTATCTTGAACTCCTACTACTCTGGCCTTAATTTCCATAAGCAACACTACTTCTCTACTCTTATCTCTAATCTTTCTTCAAACTCAAAACGTTTGTTCTCCACTTTCAATACTCTTCTCCGCCCTCCCCCACCTTCTAATATAACTTCTCTGTCAGCTCAAGACTTTGCCAACCACTTCAATAACAAAATCGACTCCATCAGAAATTAAATCAGCTCTCAACATAATTCCATTCTCTCACCCCCTCAAATGCTCTCAATCAACCACAACCCACATAACCTTAAACTTAGCTCATTCTCCCCTGTTACTGTGGAAGAAGTTTCAGCACTTATACTGCGCTCTCACCTCACTTCCTGTCCCCTTGACCCTATCCCCTCACAGCTACTCCCCTCCCTCTTTGCCACCCTTACCCCGATACTCACACACACTTTCAACCTCCCTCAGCACCGGTATATTTCCCTCATCGCTGAAACATGCACTGGTCACACTTATCCTCAAAAAACCTTCCCTTGATCTTACCTACCCATCCAACTACCGCCCTATTTCCCTCCTCCCTCTTGCATCAAAGCTTCTCGAAAAACTAGCTTATGCACGCCTATCCCATTTCCTTACAATAAACTCCCTCCTTGACCCATTGCAATCTGGATTTCGTCCCCATCACTCCACAGAGACAGCAATTGTTAAGGTTACCAATGACCTACTTACAGCAAAATCAAAAGGTCACTTCTCTCTGCTTATCCTCCTTGATCTGTCTGCAGCCTTTGACACTGTTGACCACCCTCCCTTGCTCCAAACCCTCCAATCATTTGGCATATGTGACAAAGCCCTCTCGTGGCTCTCTTCCTACCTGTCAAACTGTACCTTTAGTGTAGCCTTCTCTGGGGCCTCCTCTGCCCTGTCACTTTTTTTCTTTTGGAGTACCGCAAGGCTCTGTCCTTGGTCCCCTTCTCTTCTCATCTACACGTCATCACTAGGTTTCCTAATAAAGTCCCACGGTTTACAATATCATTTGTATGCCGATGACACCCAAATCTACTTCTCTGCATCAGACCTTTCTCCTTCCTTGCTAACCCGTGTCACTAACTGTCTTTCTCACATCTCCAACTTTATGTCCTCTCACTACCTCAAGCTAAATCTCTCCAAAACTGAGCTCCTTATTTTCCCCCCTTCTTCTAAACTCTCCACCCCCAATCTCTCTATAACTGTCGACAACTCCATCATTACCCCTACCCCACATGCCCGATGTCTCGGGGTCACATTTGACTCAGATCTTTCTTTCACTCCTCACATTCAGTCATTGGCTAAAGCCTGCCGCTTCCACCTTAAAAAATCTCTAAAATTAGACACTTCCTTACACAAGACACAACTAAGATTTTAATCCACTCTCTCATTCTCTCCCGCCTCGATTACTGCAATTCTGTCCTCTCTGGTTTCCCCACCTACTGCCTAGCTCCTTTACAATCCATAATGAATGCCTCTGCCAGACTCATCTCCCTTACACGTCGCTGAGCAGGCGGACAGGTTATGGAGCAGCGGTCTTTGTGACCGCTGCTTCATAACTGCTGTTTCTGGCGAGCCTACAGGTTCGCCAGAAACACGGGGCATCAAGCTCCATTTGGAGCTTGATAAATATGCCCCAAAGTCATTTTTTATTTTTTGTATTTAGATAATTTGTAATTTTAGAGTAGTGTTAGGATGTTTTTTAATGTGTAGTTTAATTTATTTTATTGGTAGTTAATTTAATATTAGTTGTATAGTTATATTAGTTTAATTGTTAGTTTAAACTTACACCTAGATTACGAGTCTTGCGCTAGAAGCTGTGCGGTGCTAACAAGCAGTTTATGCTCACCGCTCACTTACAGACAGCGCTGGTATTATGAGTTTTTACAAACCAGACAGGAAGTGAGCGTTGAGCAAAATTTTGCTCATTACCGCACTCCAATACCAGCGCTGCTTGCATTAGCGGTGAGCTGGTGTAACATGCTCTTGCATGATTTCCCCATAGGAATCAACGGGGAGAGCCGACTGAAAAAAAGCCTAACACCTGAAAAAAAAAAGCAGCGTAAAGCTCCTTAACGCAGCCCCATTGATTTCATATGGGGAAATACATTTTATGTCTACACCTAACACCCTAACATGAACCTGAGTCTAAACACCCCTAATCTTACACTTATTAACCCCTAATCTGTCGCCCCAGACATCGCCGACACATGCATTATAATTATTAACCGTTAATCTGCAGCTCCGGACACCGCCGCCACCTACATTATACTTATTAAGCCCTAATCTGCTGCCTCCAACATCGCCAAACCCTACATTATATTTATTAACCCCTACTTTGCCACCCACAATGTCACCCCCACCTACCTACACTTATTAACCCCTAATCTGATGCCCCAACGTCGCCGCCACTATAATAATCATATTAACCCCTAAACCGCCACATTCCCGCCTCGCAAACATTAGTTAAATATTATTAACCCCTAATATGCCGGCCGTAACATCGCCGCCACCTACCTACACTTATTAACCCCTAATCTGCTGCCCCCAACGTCGCCGCCACTATAATAAACATATTAACCCCTAAACCACCACACTCCCACCTCGCAAACATTAGATAAATTTTATTAACCCCTAATCTGCCGGCCCTAACATCACCGCCACCTACCTACATTTATTAACCCCTAATCTGCTGTCTCCAACGTCGCCGCCACTATACTAAATGTATTAACTCTTAAACCTAAGTCCAACCTTAACCCTAACACCCCCTAACTTAAATATAATTAAAAGAAATCTAAATAAAAATTCCTATCATTAACTAAATAATTCCTATTTAAAACTAAATACTTGCCTATAAAATAAACCCTAAGCTAGCTACAATATAACTAATAGTTACATTGTAGCTAGCTTAGGATTTATTTTTATTTTACAGGCAAGTTTGTATTTATTTTAACTAGGTAGAATAGTTACTAAATAGTTATTAACTATTTAATAACTACCTAGCTAAAATAAATACAAAGTTACCTGTAAAATAAAACCTAACCTAAGTTACTATTACACCTAACATTACACTATAATTAAATTATTTCCCTAAATTAAATACAATTAAATAAAATTATCTGAAGTACAAACCCCCCCCACTAAATTACAGAAAATAATAAACAAATTATATGATTTTCAAACTAATTACACCTTATCTAATCCCCCTAACAAAATAAAAAAGCCCCCCCAAAATAAAAAAGCCCTACCCTACACTAAATTACAAATAGCCCTTAAAAGGGCCTTTTGCGGGGCATTGCCCCAAAGTAATCAGCTCTTTTACCTGTAAAAAATTTTACAAATCCCCCCAATATTAAAACCCACCACCCACACAACCAACCCTACTCTAAAACCCACCCAATACCCCCTTAAAAAAACCTAACACTAACCCCTTGAAGATCACCTTACCGGGAGAAGTCTTCATCCAACCCGGCCGAAGTCCTCAACGAAGCCGGGAGAAGTCTTCATCCAAACCAGGCAAAGTGGTCCTCCAGACAGGCAGAAGTCTTCATCCAGACGGCATCTTCTTTCTTCATCCATCCGGCGCGGAGCGGGTCCATCTTCAAGACATCCGACGTGGAGCATCCTCTTCAACCGACGGCTAAGACTGAATGAAGGTTCCTTTAAATGATGTCATCCAAGATGGCGTCCCTTCAATTCCGATTGGCTGATAGAATTCTATCAGCCAATCGGAATTAATGTATAAAAAATCGTATTGGCTGATGCAATCAGCCAATAGGATTGAGCTGGCATTCTATTGGCTGTTAATCAATCAATTTAGTGTAGGGTAGGGCTTTTTTTTATTTTGGGGGGGCTTTTTTATTTTGTTAGGGGGATTAGATTAGGTGTAATTAGTTTAAAAATCTTGTAATTTGTTTATTATTTTCTGTAATTTAGTGGGTTTTTTTGTACTTTTATTTTATTAAATTGTATTTAATTTAGGGAAATAATTTAATTATAGTGTAGTGTTAGGTGTAATTGTAACTTAAGTTAGGTTTTATTTTACAGGTAACTTTGTACAGGTAGCCCTCAGTTGACGCCGGGGTTAGGTTCCAGAAGGAATAGTTGTAAATCGAAACCGTTGTGAATTGAAACCCAGTTTATATTGTAAGTCAATAGGAAGTGAGGGAGATAGGTTCCAGGCCCTTCTCAAAATTGTCATAAGTAACACCTAATACATTATTTTTTTTAAGCTTTGAAATGAAGACTTGAAATGCTAAACAGCATTATAAACCTAATAAAATAATCACACAACACATAATATATAATTAAACACAGTTAAATGAACAAAACCATTTGCTAAACAGCATTATAAACCTAATAAAATAATCACACAACACAGAATATATAATTAAACACAGTTAAATGAACAAAAACATTTGCTAAACAGCATTATAAAAGAAAGAAATGATGTTAAAGATACTAACACTCTCACTCTAATATGCTAACCCTTAGGCTGGATTATCTCCTAAAACCAACCAAATAGTAGAGACAGAAAAAAGTGAAGGGTAGTGCTGATGTAGCTTAGAGACTAGTCGGATAAAATTCGGTATGGATATGTGTATATTAACACTAGAGAGGGAGGAGGCTAAAATCTCTGTAGAAACAGTGCTAACTAAATTGGCTATTTATTAAACAAGGGGTCATAAGGAGCGCTAAATAAAAAAAGCACTAGGTGTAAGACGGTGTAATTGAATGTGTAAATATGTGTGATTTAAAATAACCTCTATGTGGAACTAAATATAAATGTACACCAAGTCTAACATAGCAGTAAATGTTTTAATTATAAATAAAATCAAATACAAATACTATAGAAATATAGAACGTGCCAGCACCAAATTCGCAGGATTAAAAATGCATATTACAGTCTAAAACAATCTAACTGATACACAAAAGACTGAGAGATATATAAAAGGCTAAAAGATATAGAAGGAGATTAGATATAATATATATCGTGGACACAAATTGATAACAATGGATATATGTATCCTAATCGGAGTCAGTCTCGTGAGCAAGATGTTTTAAATGACAAACATGGGGTCCATCCGATAAAAATCGTCGCCCGCAAAAGCCGGCGACGCCAATATTTGTGCGGATTTGGTATCACATATACGGCGTAACCTAGAAGTTACGCGCGTATATTTCTGCCGTCGCCCGTAGTTTTTTGGGCTATAGGCAGGTATACCAAACCCGCGCAGTTTGGTATCCAATATGCAGCGTAAGGACTTACGTGGCGAAAATGGAGAAAACTTACTCCATTTTCACCTCGCCACAAAAAGCAGCCGTAAGAAGCCTTACGCTGACTATTGGAGCCCCATAACTCCCTTAACTGGCTGCTAAAATAAACCTAACACCTAACGCATGCGCAATGTCTATCTACCTGTCAACCGCGATCCCCCCCCGAAATCCCTAATAAAGTTATTAACCCCTAAACCGCTGCCATCTACATAAACTAACCCCCTACTGTGAGCCCCTAAAACCGCCGCCATCTACCTTATCTATCCCCTAATTAGAACCCCTTACACCGCTGTCATCTACCTTATCTATCCCCTAATCTGACCCCTTACACCGCCGCCACCTATATAAAAATTATTAACCCCTAATCTAATCCCCTTATACCGCCGCCAGCTATATTAATATTATTAACCCCTAATGTAAGCCACTTACACCGCCGCCATCTCTATTAAAATGATTAACCCCTTATTTAATCTACCTACCCCGCCGCCAGCTATATTATCTATATTAACCCTAAGTATATTATAGTTAATATAGGTATTACATTATATATATTAACTATATTAACCCTAATTATATTAGAGTTAATATAGTTAATATAGTTACTATAGTATTTATATTAACTATATTAACTCTATCTAACCCTAACACCCCTAACTAAATTTATATTAAATTAATCTAATTCATTTATAAACTAAAATATTCCTATTTAAATCTAAATACTTACCTATAAAATAAACCCTAAGATAGCTACAATATAATTAATAATTACATTGTAGCTATGTTAGGGTTAATATTTATTTTACAGGTAAATTGTTAATTATTTTAACTAGGTATAATAGCTATTAAATAGTTATTAACTATTTAATATCTACCTAGTTAAAATAATTACCCAATTACCTGTAAAATAAATCCTAACCTAAGTTACAAATACACCTACACTAGCAATAAATTAAATAAACTACAAACATCTATCTAAAAATACAATTAAATTAACTAAACTAAATTACAAAAAAAACAAACACTAAATTACAAAAAATAAAAAAAGATTACAAGATTTTTAAGCTAATTACACCTATTCTAAGCCCCCTAATAAAATAATAAACCCCCAAAATAAAAAAAAATTCCCTGCCCTATTCTAAAGTAAACAAATTTCAAAGCTCTTTACCTTACCAGCCCTTAAAAGGGCCTTTTGTGGGGCATGCCCCAAAGAATTCAGCTCTTTTGCATACAAATACAATACCCCCCCCCATTACAACCCACCACCCACATACCCCTATTCTAAAACCACCCAAACCCCCCTTAAAAAAGCCTAACACTACCCCCCTGAAGATCTCCCTACCTTGTCTTCACCACACCGGGCCGAACTCCTGATCCGATCCGGTCGATGTCTTCCTCGAAGCGGCAAAGAAGAATTCCTCCTCCGGCGATGTCTTCCTCCAAGCGGCAAAGAAGAATTCTTCCTCCGGCGACGTCTTCCTCCAAGCGGCAGCAAAGTCTTCATTCTTCCGGCGGCATCTTCAATCTTCTTTCTTCGCTCCGCCGCCGCGGAGCATCCATCCCGGCCGACTACTGAACTAGGAATGAGGTACCTTTAAATGACGTCATCCAAGATGGTGTCCGCCGAATTCCGATTGGCTGATAGGATTCTATCAGCCAATCGGAATTAAGTTAGAAAAATCTGATTGGCTGATTGAATCAGCCAATCAGATTCAAGTTCAATCCGATTGGCTGATCCAATCAGCCAATCAGATTGACCTCGCATTCTATTGGCTGTTCCGATCAGCCAATAGAATGCGAGCTCAATCTGATTGGCTGATTGGATCAGCCAATCGGATTGAACTTGAATCTGATTGGCTGATTCAATCAGCCAATCAGATTTTTCTAACTTAATTCCGATTGGCTGATAGAATCCTATCAGCCAATCGGAATTCGGCGGACGCCATCTTGGATGACGTCATTTAAAGGTACCTCATTCCTAGTTCAGTAGTCGGCCGGGATGGATGCTCCGCGGCGGCGGAGCGAAGAAAGAAGATTGAAGATGCCGCCGGAAGAATGAAGACTTTGCTGCCGCTTGGAGGAAGACGTCGCCGGAGGAAGAATTCTTCTTTGCCGCTTGGAGGAAGACATCGCCGGAGGAGGAATTCTTCTTTGCCGCTTCGAGGAAGACATCGCCCGGATCGGATCAGGAGTTCGGCCCGGTGTGGTGAAGACAAGGTAGGGAGATCTTCAGGGGGGTAGTGTTAGGCTTTTTTAAGGGGGGTTTTAGAATAGGGGTATGTGGGTGGTGGGTTGTAATGGGGGGGGGTATTGTATTTGTATGCAAAAGAGCTGAATTCTTTGGGGCATGCCCCACAAAAGGCCCTTTTAAGGGCTGGTAAGGTAAAGAGCTTTGAAATTTGTTTAATTTAGAATAGGGCAGGGAATTTTTTTTATTTTGGGGGTTTATTATTTTATTAGGGGGCTTACAATAGGTGTAATTAGCTTAAAAATCTTGTAATCTTTTTTTATTTTTTGTAATTTAGTGTTTTTTTTTTTTGTAATTTAGTTTAGTTAATTTAATTGTATTTTTAGATAGATGTTTGTAGTTTATTTAATTTATTGCTAGTGTAGGTGTATTTGTAACTTAGGTTAGGATTTATTTTACAGGTAATTGGGTAATTATTTTAACTAGGTAGATATTAAATAGTTAATAACTATTTAATAGCTATTATACCTAGTTAAAATAATTAACAATTTACCTGTAAAATAAATATTAACCCTAACATAGCTACAATGTAATTATTAATTATATTGTAGCTATCTTAGGGTTTATTTTATAGGTAAGTATTTAGATTTAAATAGGAATATTTTAGTTTATAAATGAATTCGATTAATTTAATATAAATTTAGTTAGGGGTGTTAGGGTTAGATAGAGTTAATATAGTTAATATAAATACTATAGTAACTATATTAACTATATTAACCCTAATATAATTAGGGTTAATATAGTTAATATATATAATGTAATACCTATATTAACTATAATATACTTAGGGTTAATATAGATAATATAGCTGGCGGCGGGGTAGGTAGATTAAATTAGGGGTTAATCATTTTAATAGAGATGGCGACGGTGTAAGGGGCTTACATTAGGGGTTAATAATTTTAATATAGATGGCGGCGGTGTTAGGGGCTCACTTTAGGGGGTTATAGATATAATATAGCTGGCGGCGGGGTACGGGAGCGACGGTTTAGGGGTTAATAACTTTATTAGGTTGCGGCGGGGTACGGGAGCGGCGGTTTAGGGGTTAATAGCTTTTTTATTGTTAGGATAGTGAGGGGGGATAGCGGATAGAGGGTTAGACGTGTCGGGCTATGTTTAGGAGGCGTGTTAGACGTGTCGGGCTATGTTTAGGAGGCGTGTTAGACAGGGCGGGTGTTTTAGACTTTAGTCAGGTTTTATAGGCGCCGGCAGTTTCTAATGTGCCGCAAGTCACTGGCGATGTCAGAAATTTGTACTTGCGCAGATTTCTGGACATCGATGGTTTTTCAGACTTACGGCACGTTAGCATCTGACGGCGACTTATATGGGATAGCTCGAGTTGCGAGCTGAAACTGCGGGCGACGCCGGTTCCCTCGCTTGCGCCACAAACTGCGATCTATATCGGATCGCGCCCCATATGTTTCCCAATTTAGTTGATGTTGTTTACCGTATTGGTGTATAGGATTACCGTCCTCAAATAGTAGGATAAACTCGTATAGGGAAACAAAACTGTTAACAGCCGTAGATGGTGAATGAAAGACCACTCCAGTGGTGATTTCCAATGTGATGTGGGTGGCAAGCGGTGTTGCTAATAAACTGCAGTTGCAAAGTACAAAATCCTATTGCGTCTGGATAGCCTGTATATTGCCGTGGCTCAGTTGCAGGTAAGTCCTGGGGCCGAGGTATTTGCTGGCAGCCTAGACTTAACTTACGGGCTGTACCTCCAGGTCCTATTACCTGTTCCGGTATGGAGAATCACAGGCTTGGAAATCCGTTTGGTGAAGTACATTAGTTACTTGATAGACTGAGTGAGAACTCGGTAAATAGATCCTGGGTGAGGAATTATGCACATGTATACACCGCTTAACTTTAAAGACGGCTTTAATGCACCTCGCCTACTATAACCGGGTTCCCCAAATGGATAGTGTGCAGATGAGCAAAATCTACGCATTTCAGCCGGGTAGGCCTTTATCAACCCTGTTATAGTAGGCGATGTGCATTAAAGCCGTCTTTAAAGTTAAGCGGTGCATACATGTGCATAATTCCTCACCCAGGATCTATTTACCGAGTTCTCACTCAGCCTATCAAGTAACTAATGTACTTCACCAAACGGATTTCCAAGCCTGTGATTCTCCATACCGGAACAGGTAATAGGACCTGGAGGTACAGCCCCTAAGTTAAGTCTAGGCTGCCAGCAAATACCTCGGCCCCAGGACTTACCTGCAACTGAGCCACGGCAATATACAGGCTATCCAGACGCAATAGGATTTTGTACTTTGCAACTGCAGTTTATTAGCAACACTGCTTGCCACCCACATCACATTGGAAATCACTGTTGGAGCGGTCTTTCATTCACCATCTACGGCTGTTAACAGTTTTGTTTCCCTATACGAGTTTATCCTACTATTTGAGGACGGTAATCCTATACACCAATACGGTAAACAACATCAACTAAATTGGGAAACATATGTTTGTCATTTAAAACATCTTGCTCACGAGACTGACTCCGATTAGGATACATATATCCATTGTTATCAATTTGTGTCCACGATATATATTATATCTAATCTCCTACTGTATCTTTTAGCCTCTTATATATCTCTCAGTCTTTTGTGTATCAGTTAGATTGTTTTAGACTGTAATATGCATTTTTAATCCTGCCAATTTGGTGCCGGCACCTTCTATATTTCTATAGTATTTGTATTTGATTTTATTTATAATTAAAACATTTACTGCTATGTTAGACTTGGTGTACATTTATATTTAGTTACACATAGAGGTTATTTTAAATCACACATATTTACACATTCAATTACACCGTCTTACACCTAGTGCTTTTTTTATTTAGTGCTCCTTATGACCCCTTGTTTAATAAATAGCCAATTTAGTTAGCACTGTTTCTACAGAGATTTTAGCCTCCTCCCTCTCTAGTGTTAATATACACATATCCATACCGAATTTTATCCGACTAGTCTCTAAGCTACATCAGCGCTACCCTTCACTCTGTTTTTTCTGTAAACAGCATTATAAACCTAATAAAATAATCACACAACACAGAATATATAATTAAACACAGTTAAATGAACAAAAACATTTGCTAAACAGCATTATAAACCTAATAAAATAATTACACAACACAGACTTCACTTGCATTTTTCTGCAAACAGTTCTTTCTATGCATTCCAATCTGGACTGATTTATAGACAGAAAGATATTGTTCCTTTGAAATCTGCTTGATATTTCAGGTCTGGTTAGACTGATTCATTTCAGCTTGCTTGGCTTTGCTGCAACACAAGCGGACAGCTCCACCTACTGGCTATTTTAATAAATGCACTGCTTCTCAATGTTTTCAATAGCAAAATGTAATTGAAAGACAAAAACATTAAAGTATGTATTAACTGTACAAACATTACAAAAACTGAACACTTTACTGCATTCAAATACCCAATGCTTCGTTTTACGGCCTAAAAGATCTAAGCTATATTTACTTAACCCTACCTCAAGATATCTTAGTATGCCTAAGTTGTTTGAATGCTCCAGCTATATATAAATAATTTCAACTTAAATTTATACAAATAAGTCTGAATTGTACAAAGACACCTGAAATCGAACACTTGAGTGTAGAACAGTATTCATGTTCTATAAATAGCCTTAAAAAGGCACACTTACTTCTAAAACGCTGTGAATGCTTAGCACACAGTGAATCACAATAACACGTGATACTCTATATTATTACAATGTGAGTGTGATACCTAACCCCCTTGGATATTACTAATTGCATCCATAGTACTGGTATCCTTATATCTATTTCCACCTATCTTAAAATAACATAATAGATAACTGTGTACTATTTATAGATAATTGGAATTTGTTCGTATAGCACATATCTACCATAATAAGATAAATGTGATCATTCAGTGGAAACCTAGACCCACTAAATCATCAATCTGTCCTGTGCTGATACTAGAGGAACCATTAGAATAACTCTCAGTGTATGCTATTTACTCTAATCAGTGGAAACTTAGATCCATAGAATATTGAATCAGTCCTGTGGTGTTAATTGAGGAACCACTTGAATAACACACAGTGGGGGGTAGTTATCATCGTGTCAACTTTCCTGCCTTCGCCGGCCCAATACGCCCGCCTAAGCTCGCCTACCTTCGCCGCCGCGGACCTGAAAAAATAAGCCTAAGTTATCAAATAAAGCTGTCAAAAAGCCGCGGGGCGATGAGCAGCGGACTGTGAGAGTTATCATTCATCCGATCTCGCTGCTCTTCGGCTGTTTGACAGCTTTCTTGCTAGCCTGTCACTAAGCACTCACACTAAACTACACTGTTCTACCCCCTATACCGGCACCCCCGGAGCCCCCCGCAACTAAATAAAGTTACTAACCCCAAAACCGCCGCTCCTAGACCCTGCCGCAAGTCTTATAAATGTATTAACCCCTAAACCGCCGCTCCCGGACACCGCTGCCACCTACATTATACCTAGTAACCCCTATCCTGCCCCCCCTATACCGTCGCCCTCTATAATAAAGTTATTAACCCCTATCCTGCTGATCCTGCACCTCGCCGCAAATAAATAAATAGTTTAACCCCTAAACCGCCGCTCCCTGAACCCGCCGCAACCTATATTAAATTTATTAACCCCTATCCTGCCCCCCCTACACCGTCGCCACCTATAATAAATTTATTAACCCCTATCCTGCCCCCCACTACACCGCCGCCACTGTAATAAAATTATTAACCCCTAAACCTAAGTCTAAACCCTAACCCTAACACCCCCCTAACTTAAATATTAATTAAATAAATCTAAATAATATTTCTATTATTAACTAAGTTAATCCTATTTAAAACTAAATACTTACCTTTAAAATAAACCCTAATATAGCTACAATATAAATAATAATTATATTGTAGCTATCTTAGGATTTATTTTTATTTTACAGGTACCTTTCAATTTATTTTAACTAGGTACAATAGCTATTAAATAGTTATTAACTATTTAATAGCTTACCTAGCTAAAATAAAGAGAAATGTAACTGTAAACTAAAAACTAACCTAAGTTACAATTACACCTAACACTACACTATACTTTAATAAATTATTCCTATTTAAAACTAAATACTTACCTGTAAAATAAACCTTAAGATAGCTACAATATAATTAATAATTACATTGTAGCTATCTTAGGATTTATATTTATTTTACAGGTAACTTTCAATTTATTTTAGCTAGTTAGAATAGTTATTAAATAGTTATTAACTATTTAATAACTACCTAGCTAAAATAAATACAAAATTACCTGTAAAATAAATCCTAACCTAAGTTACAATTAAACCTAACACTACACTATAATTAAATAAATTAAATAAATTAAATACAAATAACTACAATTAAATACAATTACATAAACTAACTAAAGTACAAAAAATAAAAAAGCTAAGTTACAAAAAATAAAAAAAATAGGTTACAAACATTTTAAAAATATTACAACAATTTTTAGGCTACGCCAAAAAACCGCAGCAGCACGTATCCCCTCGTTGAAGGTGAACGGGCAATGTATTACAAAACCTAAAGACATTGGCAACGCCTTCGCGGACTATTATGCTTCCCTCTATAATTTGAATCAGGGAGACTCGACTCTCCCCCCAACGCCTGAAATTATTGACACATTCCTAGCCTCATTAAATCTTCCTTCGGTACCTCAGGACCGCATTGACTCCTTACAGAGTCCCATCTCACTAACGGAAATTAAGAGGGCTATCAAATCCCTCAAAGCTTTCAAATCGCCGGGGCCGGATGGTTTTTCGGACTTATTCTATAAAAAATTTCAAGCCCAGCTGATCCCTATCTTGAGACGTCTTTTTTCACTGGCAAGTGCGCGGGGAACCTTCCCGGCTGAATTCTTACAGGCCACTATTATCACCATTCCGAAACAAGGGAAGGACTCGACATTATGCGGAAGCTATAGGCCAATCTCATTGCTGAACCTCGATGTCAAGCTTTATGCCAAGATTTTGGCAGCGCGCCTTAACTCTTTACTACCTATATTGGTTGACTCTGACCAAGTGGGCTTTATCCTGCAACGTCAGGGTCCGGATAACACTCGAAGACTCCTGAATATCTACTTTGAGGCCCATAGATCGCGCCTACCCTGTGTCACCCTGTCGTTAGACGCTGAGAAAGCCTTCGACAGGGTGAACTGGGAATATATGTTTGCCGTCTTACGAAGATTCGGTCTTCCGGACCCTTTTATCACGGCGGTTGCGGCTTTGTATTCTACTCCGTCGGCAGTGGTTAAGGGCCTGGGATTCTGCTCCAAATCTTTTTTGATAACGAATGGCACGAGACAGGGGTGCCCATTGTCCCCACTCATATTTGCCCTTGTGATGGAACCCCTAGCTGAAGCTATCCGATCCTGCCCCCAAATTAATGGGGTCAGTATACACCACACAGAGCAGAAGACGGCTCTGTTCGCCGATGATTTAACAGTACTTATATCTGACCCTCTTGCTTCTCTCCCCCACTTGTTCTCCCTGTTGGATAAGTTCACCCTAGTTAGCTATTATAAGCTAAATGTTCTCAAAACAGAAGCTTATGCAATCAACATCTCGGAAGAGACCCTCAATGTGCTAAAGAGCACATACAAGTTCTCGTGGTCTACATCACATATTAAACACCTTGGGGTTTATTTATCCCATAATATCCTAGAGATGATTGATCTAAACTTTACCCCCCTATTATCTAACATCGAAAAAACTACTGGTACATGGAATGTTCCATCATTGTCCTGGCTGGGCCGGATAGCAGCTTTCAAAATGAGCCTCCTCCCGAAACTTACATATCTATTTCGATCGTTACCTATCCCAATCCCTAGACCTACAATCTACAAATTTCAGCAGTTGTGCAATAAATTCATATGGCGTAACAAGATCCCAAGATTAGCTACTAACATCCTACAACAGCCTTTGCTGGCGGGTGGAGCAGCTGCCCCTAATATTTTAAAATACCATGAAGCAGCCAGATTGTCTCACGTAACTCAATGGAACGCGACCTTGGAGAGCCGGTGGGCCGAAATTGAACAGGCATCCCTTCCAACAGGGTACACCCTGAGAGATCTGTTGTGGATCCCCAGACATTCCAGGCCTTCTACCCTTTTGGCTAACTCTATTGTAAAATCAAATTTGAAATTTTGGGACAAGATCCGCAACCTTCCGTCTATAGCACCTCACCCTTCGCCATCTCACTCATTGAGAGGGTTGTTACTAGCACTGCCGGATTCTCATCCTAATTTATGGCTTGCTTTGAATCTAACCAAAATAGCAGACCTCTATGTAGGAGATAAACTGCTCACTTTTCAAGATTTTATTCGGAAGTATAATCCACCCCTCCTCTTGCATTTTGAGTTCTGGAGACTACGCAGCCTCATCATCTCATGGGGCTTTGATAAAGGCCCTCCGAGAACCAAAACTAGTTGGGAGGTAAGATGGGACTCCTCGTCCCCCCCTGCTCGACTACTATCTATTTCATATCTTGTACTCATGAATCCCCCAGTCTTCTACAAATCCCCCCCAATCCGACGATGGGAATCCTCCTTAGCGGTTACGCACGAACCACAACAATGGCGAGTTGCAGTCCAACTCACCAAAAAAGCTATACATTGTACAACTTTGTACGAGTTGTTCCTCAAGATTGTTCTCCAATGGCACATGACTCCAGTCCGCCTTTTTAAAATCTCGTCTATTCACTCACCTAAATGCTGGAGGGGATGCGAGGATTTGGGAACCCCCCAACACATCTGGTGGTCTTGCCCACATATCCAGCCGTTGTGGCAAGAGGCAATCCAGTTTTGTTCTTCAGAGGGTATTAAGTTACCCATATCACCAAGTATCTGTCTCTTTCACATTTTGCCCAGGCAGCTGCCCCTGCCGCAAAGACTGTTCTGTATTTACCTATTCCTGGCCGTTAAATTAGCTATGGCCCGTATGTGGCTACAGCGCGTTTCACCCTCCTGGGAGCAAGTGACTGACATCTTACATTTTATCAAGAAAATGGAATCCTATGTTTCCCACATTCATGGTTCAATGGACCTCCAGGTCAAGATCTGGGCGTACGGCCCGAAATGACTCTCACTACCAAAAGTGCGGGAGACCCATGGCTCCCTACCCCTGGTCTTTTCTAACACTACATGACCAAATTTGTCCATCCAGCCTCCTATTCCCTTCCCTCGAATGAACCCCTTTCCCCCCTGCCCTCTTCCCCCACAACCTTCCTCCCACACACCCCACTTCCCCCCCCCTTTTTTTTTTTTTTTTTTTTTTTTTTTTTTTTTTTTTTTTTTTTTTTTTTTTCTTTTCTCTTTCTTTTTCTTCTTTTTTCCTGTTTAACAACTTGATATAATCTCAGTATGGTTGATTAATATATTTGATTTCCAATATCCAATGGTTATTTTGTGATTTTGAGGTGAACAGCTATGACATAACCTTTATATTACACAGGAAAATGCTGATTTTTTTTTCTGGACTACTAAAACAATGTCTGTCTCCTTGTGGATTCTGGCCTCTAACACTCCCACCCTGAGAGGTGGCGGGAAAGTTTGGGAGATTAACAGACAATGGACCTTGACACCCAGCATTTTCTATTATGCTTTTCTTATATGTAATTGTTCCATACTTTGTAATGTTTTACAAGTGCCGTATTATGTACCTTTGTCAGTTACATATATGCTCTTGAAGCTCTTATGTTCATTTATCTATTTCAAAAAATAAAAAATTATTTAAAAAATAAAAATATTACAACAATTTTAAGCTACTTACACCTAATCTAAGCCCCCTAATAAAATAACAAACCCCCCCAAAATAAAAAAAATGCCCTACCCTATTCTAAATTAAAAAAGTTCAAAGCTCTTTTACCTTACCAGCCCTTAAAAGGGCCTTTTGTGGGGGCATGCCCCAAAGAGTTCAGCTCTTTTGCCTGTAAAAGAAAAATACAACCCCCCAACATTAAAACCCACCACCCACATACCCCTAATCTAACCCAAACCCCCCTTAAAAAAACCTAACACTACCCCCCTGAAGATCATCCTACCTTGAGTCGTCTTCACTCAACCGAGCAGCGATGGAACCGAAGAGGACATCCGGAGCGGCAGAAGTGATCATCCAAGGGGCGCTGAAGAAATCTTCCATCCGGGCGAGGTCATCTTCCAAGAGGCGCTGAAGAAGTCTTCTATCCGGGCGAGGTCATCTTCGAAGCCGGGTCTTGAATCTTCATCCCGCCGACACGGAACATCCTTCTTTCCCGACGGACTACCGACAAATGAAGCCTCCTTTAAGGGACGTCATCCAAGATGGCGTCCCTTCAATTCTGATTGGCTGATAGGATTCTATCAGCCAATCGGAATTAAGGTAGGAAAAATCTAATTGGCTTATTGAATCAGCCAATCAGATTCAAGTTCAATCCGATTAGCTGATCCAGTCAGCCAATCAGATTGAGCTCGCATTCTATTGGCTGATCGGAACAGCCAAAAGAATCCGAGCTCAATCTGATTGGCTGACTGGATCAGCCAATCGGATTGAACTTGAATCTGATTGGCTGATTCAATCAGCCAATCAGATTTTTCCTACCTTAATTCCGATTGGCTGATAGAATCCTATCAGCCAATCGGAATTGAAGGGACGCCATCTTGGATGACGTCCCTTAAAGGAGGCTTCATTTGTCGGTAGTCCGTCGGGAAAGAAGGATGTTCCGTGTCGGCGGGATGAAGATTCAAGACCCGGCTTCGAAAATGACCTCGCCCGGATAGAAGACTTCTTCAGCGCCTCTTGGAAGATGACCTCGCCCGGATGGAAGATTTCTTCAGCGCCCCTTGGATGATCACTTCTGCCGCTTCGGATGTCCTCTTCGGTTCCATCGCTGCTCGGTTGAGTGAAGACGACTCAAGGTAGGATGATCTTCAGGGGGGTAGTGTTAGGTTTTTTTAAGGGGGGTTTGGGTTAGATTAGGGGTATGTGGGTGGTGGGTTTTAATGTTGGGGGGGGTTGTATTTTTCTTTTACAGGCAAAAGAGCTTAACTCTTTGGGGCATGCCCCCACAAAAGGCCCTTTTAAGGGCTGGTAAGGTAAAAGAGCTTTGAACTTTTTTAATTTAGAATAGGGTAGGGCATTTTTTTATTTTGGGGGGGTTTGTTATTTTATTAGGGGGCTTAGATTAGGTGTAAGTAGCTTAAAATTGTTGTAATATTTTTAAAATGTTTGTAACCTATTTTTTTTATTTTTTGTAACTTAGCTTTTTTATTTTTTGTACTTTAGTTAGTTTATGTAATTGAATTTAATTGTAGTTATTTGTAGGTAATTTATTTAATTAATTTAATGATAGTGTAGTGTTAGGTTTAATTGTAACTTAGGTTAGGATTTATTTTACAGGTAATTTTGTATTTCTTTTAGCTAGGTAGTTATTAAATAGTTAATAACTATTTAATAACTATTCTAACTAGCTAAAATAAATACAAAGTTACCTGTAAAATAAATATAAATCCTAAAATAGCTATAATGTAATTATTAATTACATTGTAGCTATCTTAGGGTTTATTTTACAGGTAAGTATTTAGTTTTAAATAGGAATAATTTATTAAAGTATAGTGTAGTGTTAGGTGTAATTGTAACTTAGGTTAGGATTTATTTTACAGGTAAATTTCTCTTTATTTTAGCTAGGTAAGCTATTAAATAGTTAATAACTATTTAATAGCTATTGTACCTAGTTAAAATAAATTGAAAGTTACCTGTAAAATAAAAATAAATCCTAACATAGCTACAATATAATTATTATTTATATTGTAGCTATATTAGGGTTTATTTTAAAGGTAAGTATTTAGTTTTAAATAGGATTAACTTAGTTCATAATAGAAATATTATTTAGATTTATTTAATTAATATTTAAGTTAGGGGGTTTTAGGGTTAGTGTTAGACTTAGGTTTAGGGGTTAATAAATTTATTTCAGTGGCGGCGGTGTAGTAGGGGGCAGGATAAGGGTTAATAAATTTATTATAGGTGGTGATGGTGTAGGGGGGGCAGATTAGGGGTTAATAAATTTAATATAGGTTGCGGCAGGGTCAGGGAGCGGAGGTTTAGGGGTTAATACATATATTATAGTTGCTGTGGGCTCTGGGAGTGGCGGTTTAGGGGTTAATATGTATAGAGTAGCTTGCGGTGGGCTCCAAGAGCGGCGGTTTAGGGGGTAATAACTTTATTTAGTTGCGGCGGTGTAGGGGGGAAAGATTAGTGGTGTTTAGACTCGGGGTACATGTTAGGGTGTTAGGTGCAGACATCTCCCATAGAAATCAATGGGATGTCTGTCAGCAGCGAACTTGTACTTTTGCTATGGTCAGACTCCCATTGAGTCCTATGGGATCCGCCGCCTCCAGGGTGGTGGTTTGAAAACCAGGTACGCTGGGCCCTAAAAGTGCCGAGCGTACCTGCTAGTTTTTTGATAACTAGCAAAAGTAGTCAGATTGTGTGCGGAACATCTGGAGTGACGTAAGAATCAATCTGTGTCGGACTGAGTCCGGCGGATCGAAGTTTACGTCACAAAATTCTACTTTTGCCGGTCTTTGGCCTTTGATAACTAAGGCGAATCAGCCTCGCCACAAATACGCTGCAGAATTCCAGCGTATTTGAGGTTAACGGCTTGATAACTACCCCCCATTGTATGCTATTTACTTTTAAATATCATACACAAGGCAGTTTTTGCCCAATATCCACAGTTACCAGTGCTTAATTTTCATACCAATGCCATTTCGAGTCCCTGTGTGATTTTAATTACACTCACTCACACACTGATTTTATACCATTTTTTGAACCCATTAAAAGTCTTGTTATGGCTGCAGTGCTGTTTTAACACTGAAAATACCATATTTTCAGCGTTAAGAGCTGTAACGCACAACTCGTAATCTATCTGATAGACAGAGGTGCCACATGGCCCAGTATTGCCAGATGAAAAGTATAATAGTATTGGTAAACGCACATATCTATGTTTGTAACCTACAGATTACTGAGTTTGAGAGTAAGACCATTCCCCTCCCTACAGAGAGCAGTCTGGGCCTGGACACATTGTGAACTTGTATTGACTCTCTTCCAGTGATTTAGAGGACACCTCAATATCACACTTTACATATTAATTTGTTTGTTGCTATAGGGGGCACCCTATCATACATTTTTTATAAATACTGTAATACTATACATACAAATAATTTTAGCATATCTAAGAAAAACAATAAAATTATATTTCCCAAAATAAAATAAAAATCTCATGTCTTCTGGAATAATGTGCAGAGCTAATTAAGAGTTAACATTTTTTCTAAAGATATGGTCTTGCATAAAATCATTCCTTGGCTAATCTATGGTATATGAAAAAGAAAACTGAATTACATATATATAAAAAAAAAAACTATATAAAACAGACACTTAAAACAATTCATAGAATGGTCCTTTGCCCATATTTAACTATAAGACAATTCCTTAATATAGAAAAAAAAATTGTGCAGATTCTTTAGAAATAAACACAATGCAAAAGATGCTTGAAAAAATAAATATCAGTCCTGAAAGACTGAAAATGTGAAGGAACATCAATAAGCTAACTCTGCATGCTTCCTATCTAAGCATACACTTAGATTTAGTTTCAAAGCCAGTAGCACTACAGAAGGCAAAATGATGTCTTTGTTATCCTCTTCTGAACTGTATCTGAAATCTCATATGTTTTTCATCAAAGACAAATCTTTATTCTGTGTAGTGACATTGTTGTTAAGAAAACTCTACGGACAGAATTCAAACCTAGTAGCTTGATGTGTATTCAGAATTCGACCTAATTTATTTTTTTATTTTGTTGTTTTAAGAGTTGTCTTTCTAACTACCAATTAAAGGGACATGAAACCCATTTATTTTCTTTCATGATTCAGATCATTTTAACCAACTTTGCAATTTACCTTTATTATCAATTTTTTTTCTCTTGGTATCTCTTGTTGAAAAGCATACCTTGCTATGCTCAGGAGCAGCAATGCACTACTGGGAGAAAACAGGTGATTGACTTCTCCACATATATGCCTCTGTTCATTGGCTCACTTGATGTGTTTAACTAGCTCTCAGTAGTGCATTTCTGCCCCTTTAGCAAAGGATACCAAGAGATTTAAGCACATTTGTTGAAAGAAGTAAATGGGAAATAGATTAAAATGGTATGCTCTAGCTGAATCATGAAAAAAGGGTTTCATGTTCCTATTAAACAATATTCTCTTTATTAATGAAAATATATGAACAGGGGGTGGCATGGCACAAGCAGATGCTTATGGAATGTTTATTAATTGGTATTTTAAAATAATTAAAAAAAATAAGCAAAATGAATTACATAGCTAAGCTGCCTGGAACAGACTATTCAACCCCCCTTATCAGTGTTTAGACACAGACATTGAGACATTGTAATTCAACTGAGTTCACAGCTTCTAGGCATGCTCCAGCAGATAATCCCTATGCACTTTTGCATTCTACCAAAACAACAATAGATATAGATACAGCCATAGAAGGAAATGTGTGGGGGGAGATAGAGCTTTACAATTCAGAAACTAAAAAGAAAGGGTAATGGCGAGGCACTGCAGTATAAATTTGCAGGTAAAGTACTTAGGGCTCCATGTACTAAGCAGTCAGCGAGCTACCCGCAACAAATCTCGCGTCAAAACTCGCAAACTGATATGTACAAAGCCGTCAATTATGTTAAAACTCGCATCTTTAAAATTGCGAGCGTACTTATCCGCCAAACCTCGCTACCGCTCCATTTTTCACTGTAATTAGACACATTTGACCACCAACTCGCCAAAAAACGAATGTACTAAAAAATCTATTTGTCCGCTCGCTACAATTTCCGCTCCCACCTCGCTATTTTTGCCTCGCCACCTTTTAGGTGGCGGGCAAGGTACAAAACAATAGGAAAGTCAATCTAGACGCCAGTCTAGACATATATAAAAGGCAGTAATATCAGCATTGTACTTACAGCATAACTGGCGTCTAATTTGTCTCTCATTTCCATGTACATAAATTGCGCCCAATTTGTCGACTGTAATTAAAGAGTAATCTATTTAAATTTGTATTGTTAGTTGTCAATCTTTATAATTATTTTTATATTAATATTTATATATTATCAGATCCAGATGAAGCCATATCCAAATTGTAAATAAATATTACAAAAATAACGCTCTGTTATCACTCTTCAAAAAATTTTGAACAATAATAAAGTTGTTTAGATAAGTTGAACTTTTATAGGAGCAAAATTCTATTCCCGCGACTACTATGATGTTCGTGACACCTTGCATGTCACGTGTTAATAATTGGCCAGACAATTCAACTGAAAGTTAAGTACCATCAGCTTAGTCGCGGCGAGCGAGGCGTCAAATTTATCAACAATCCGCAACTGCTCGCGGCGGGCTAGACTTGTCTATTTATTGGGGGAATATTAGTACATAGCGACAGCGGACACCATTTCGCCCGCGGCGAGTAACGGCGAGTTTATCCGCGTCTACAATGACGGATGAATTGACGGCTTAGTACATGGAGCCCTTAAAGTACAAATTATAGTTTGTCTCTATCCCAACTTGATTTATGTCCCTTTAAATGTGGGCAGCATATTACTACCCCCTAACCACGATGCCAGACAGGTTCAGAGTTATCCACCCTTGTCCGCCTGGTACTTCTTAAATGGAGCTCATAGTGCGTCTTAGGGCTGTGCATGCAACATACAAAGCATAACACGTAGCCAACCGCTTGCAATACAAGTGTAAAGAGCATGTGTGACGGACCGCCTGGTACCCCGAATGAGTACCTCAGTCAGAATATATCCCTTGTCCTGGACATCTCTTTATCCAGAGCAAAAGCTCCTGGTATATCCCTTTGACCGCAGTCTAAAGTTATATCGGTGAACAGAACTGAGGCAACACTCAGTTGTTTGAACACAAAAATGAACACTTTATTTAAAAGCAGCACACATATTTATGCACCCTGCCATTCCAGAGTCACAGAGCTTCAGGTTACAGAGGGAATTGGTTAAACAGTAAAGCAAACATATGAACAATACATCAAACCTCTAACAATTGTTTATTCATAGGTAAAACAGATTAACATATCAAGTTAATTAACTGGGGAAGAAAGTTGACTCAGAGAATCTGATTTTGGGCAGTCTAGTTAACATAATCACACAGGAACACAATCAGTTTACCCAGACAGACTCCTGAGACACAATCAAATCAGAAATGTAAATAAAATACATCTTAAAATATAAAAACAGCTCTTATTAACTATTAAGTTCTTTATGCCCACCTGGTTTATAGAGTCACAATTGCTCCCACAAGGGGCACTCACACCCTGTACCCATCCTGTATTTATGGATACAGGGTGACATGGACATAAGACAGAGTTATGAAAGTACATGGGTTGTCCAGGATATAAAATTCCACATTTTCATGCAGTCTCTGGGCATCCTTAAGCCCATGTACATCCTGTCCAAAGAATGTTCCATAACAGGCCCTCAGATCTTGGTGACTCACGTCACAGCATGCTGCTACCGCTTCACATCGAAAGCATATAAGTATTATTGGGTGTGTTAAAAATACTTTTAATATTTTAACCAACAGCTTGCAATACATGATTATGAGTTATTGATTGCAAGACCAAGCACAAAATAGCACAACATGCAGCATCAATTGTATTGCACTTCTAATTTAGGCCTTTTTGTCCCACTGAGTGCATTATAATGTTTTTATGTTAAGCTATATGAATCATCAAGTTTGGATTTCATTTTCAGTTTGTGTACAAAGTTATGCTAAAGCATTTAAGTTAAATTATGCTTTCCCTAGTGCTTTTTCATAAACCCTGTAAAATTATTATTGAGTTTATTAAAAGACCACCTTTCTTCAGGACAGCTTAAAGGGACACTGAACCCAAACTTTTTCTTTCGTGATTCAGATAGAGCATGCAATTTTAAGCAACTTTCTAATTTACTCCTATTATCAATTTTTCTTCATTCTCTTGCTGGCTTTATTTGAAAAAGAATGCATCTAAGCTATTTTTTGATTTAGAACTTTTTTATTGGTGGATTCATTTATCCACCAATCAGCAAGAACAACCCAGGTTGTTCACAAAAAATGGGCTGGCATCTTACATTCTTGCATTTCAAATAAAGATACCAAGAGAATGAAGAAAATTTGATAATAGGAGTAAATTAGAAAAATGCTTAAAATGTCATGCTCTCTCTGAATCATGAAAGAAAAATCAGTGTCCCTTTAACCAATGAACATATTGAATTTCCTTCAGGTAGCTGTTAGTCATTAGCTTAAAAGGGACAGTAAACACCTTGGGCTCGATCCAATATAAATCGTTGCCCACAAAAGCCGGCAATGCCAAAATTTGCCCTGGTTTGGTATCACATATACGGCGTAACATAGAAGTTACGCTCGTATATTTCTGCCTTCGGCCGTAGTTTTTTGGCCCATAGATAGGTATACCAAACCAGCGCAGTTTGGTATCCAATATACAGCGTAAGGACTTACGTGGCGAAAATGGAGAAATTTTACTCCATTTTAACCTTGCCACAAATTGCAGGCGTAGTAAGCCTTACGCTGTGTATCAGAGCCCCGTAACTCCCTAAACTAGCTGCTAAATAAAACACCTAACGCATGCGCAATGTCTATCTACCTGTCAACCGCGATCCCCCGCCGCAATCCCTAATAAAGTGTTTAACCCCTAAACCGCCGCTCCCGGACCCCGCCGCCACCTACATTAAATGTCTAACCCCCTAATGTGAGCCCCCTACACCATCGCCACCTACATTAAAATTATTAACCCCTAATGTAATCCCTCTACACTGCCGCCATCTATATTAAAATTATTACCCCCTAATGTGAGCCCCCTACCCCGCCGCCACCTATTTTAACTATATAACCCCCTAATCTAATCCCCCTACACTGCTGCCACCTATTTTAAATATATTAACCCCTAATCTAATCCCCCTACACCGCCGCCACCTATAATAAATGTATTACCCCCTAAAATACTAAACTGTCCCTACCCTAAACTAAATTAAAAATAGCCCTGAAAAGGGCTTTTTGCATGGCATTGCCCCAAAGTATCCAGCTCTATTACCAGCCCTTAAAAGGGCCTTTTGTGGGGCATTGCCCCAAAGTAACCAGCTCTTTTACCAGCCCTTAAAAGGGCTTTTTGTGGGGCATTGTCACATAGTAATCAGCTCTTTTGCCTCTAATCTAAATCCCCCTACACCGCAGCCACCTATATTAAAATTATTAACCCCTAATCTAATCCCCCTACACCGCCGCCACCTATATTAAAAGTATTAACCCCTAATCTAATACCCCTACACCGCCGCCACCTATTTTAAATATATTAACCCCTAATCTAATCCCCCTATACCGCCGCCACCTATATTAAATTAATTAATCCCTAATCTAATCCCCCTATACCGCCGCCACCTATATTAAATTAATTAACCCCTAATCTAATCCCCCTATACCGCTGCCACCTATATTAAATTAATTAACCCCTAATCTAATCCCCCAATACCGCTGCCACCTATATTAAATTAATTAACCCCTAATCTAATCCCCCTATACCGCCACCAACTATATTAAATTAATTAACCCCTAATCTAATCCCCCTATACCGCCGCCACCTATATTAAATTAATTAACCCCTAATCTAATCCCCTTATACCGCCGCCACCTATATTAAATTAATTAACCCCTAAAATACTAAAATTTCCCTACCACTAAACCTAAGTCTAACCCTACAAATAGCCCTGAAAAGGACTTTTTGCGTGGCATTGCCCCAAAGTAACCAGCTCTATTGCCAGCCCTTAAAAGGGCCTTTTGTGGGGCATTGCCCCAAAGTAATCAGCTCTTTTACCAGCACTTAAAAGGGAGTTTTGCGGGGCATTGTCATAAAGTAATCAGCTCTTTTGCCTCTAATCCAAATCCCCCTATATCGCCGACACCTATAATAAATGTATTACCCCCTAATCTAATCCCCCTACACCGCCGCCACCTATATTAAATATATTAACCCCTAATCTGACCCCCCTACACCACCGCCACCTATATTAACCCTAATTATTTTAGGGTTAATATAGTTAATATAGTTATTATTTTATATATATTAACTATATTAACCCTATCTATCTCTAACACCCCTTAACTTAATTATTATTAAAATAAATCTAAATAATATTAACTACATTATTCCTATTTAAAACTAAATACTTACCTATAAAATAAACCCTACGATAGCTACAATATAATTAATAATTACATTGTAGCTATTTTAGGGTTTATATTTATTTTACAGGTAACTTGGTATTTATTTTAACTAGGTACAATAGCTATTAAATAGTTAATAACTATTTAATACCTACCTAGTTAAAAATTACCAATTTACCTGTAAAATAAATCCTAACCTAAGTTACAAATACACCTACACTATCAATAAATTAATTAAACTACAAATATCTAAACTAAAATACAATTAAATACACTAAACTAAATTACAAAACCCCCCCACTAAATTACAAAAAAATAAAAAAAGATTACAAGAATTTTAAGCTAATTACACCTATTCTAAGCCCCTTAATAAAATAACAAAGCCCCCCAAAATAAAAAAAATTCCATACCCTAATCTAAATTACAAAAGTAAACAGCTCTATTACCAGCCCTTAAAAGGGCCTTTTGTGGGGCATTGCCCCAAAGTAATCAGCTCTTTTGCCTGTAAAAAAAACAACCCCCCCCATTACAACCCACCACCCACATACCCCTACTCTAACCCACCCAATCCCCCCTTAAAAAACCTAAGTCTAACCCCCAAGTGCTCCTTACCTGTCCTGAAGACCGGCGGAGGAGGTCCTGTTCCAGACGGAGAAGTCTTCTTCCAGGTGGCAACATCTTCTTCTTCCAGGATCCAGCTGGCGCGGAGCGAAGGAGTTGAAGACCGATGACCACGGAGCTGAAGACCGTCCATCTGGAACTGAAGACCAGCGATGCTGGAACTGAAGATCGGCGACACTGGAACTGAAAACCTCTGGAACTGAAGACCGGAACCGGAACGTGGAGGATCCTCTTCATACGATCGCCGCCGTACACTGAATAGGAATTAAAGGTACACAATTAAAAATGGCGTCCCTTGAATTCCTATTGGCTGATTTGAGCCTTCAAATTCAATTCAGCCAATCGGATGCGAGCTACTTTAATACTATTGGCTGATTTGAATAGCCAATAGAATAAGAGCTACTGTAATTCTATTGGCTATTCAAATCAGCCAATAGAATTAAAGTAGCTTGCATCCGATTGGCTGATTTGAATTTGAAGGCTCAAATCAGCCAATAGGAATTCAAGGGATGCCATTTTTAATCGCGTACCTTGAATTCCTATTCAGTGTACGGCGTCGATCGTATGAAGAGGATCCTCCACGCTCCGGCTCTGGTCTTCAGTTCCAGAGGTCTTCAGTTCCAGCGTCGCCGATCTTCAGTTCCAGCATTGCCGGTCTTCAGTTCCAGATGGACGGTCTTCAGCTCCGCGGTCATCGGTCTTCAACTCCTCAGCTCCGCGCAGGCTGGATCCTGGAAGAAGAAGAGGTCGCCGCCTGGAAGAAGACTTCTCCATCTGGAACAGGACCTTCTCCGCCGGTCTTCAGGACAGGTAAGGAGCACTTGGGGGTTAGACTTAGGTTTTTTAAGGGGGGATTGGGTGGATTAGAGTAGGGGTATGTAGGTGGGGGGTTGTAATGGGGGGGTTGTTGTTTTTTTTTACAGGCAAAAGAGCTGATTACTTTGGGGCAATGCCCCACAAAAGGCCCTTTTAAGGGCTGGTAATAGAGCTGTTTACTTTTGTAATTTAGATTAAGGTAGGGAATTTTTTTTATTTTGGGGGGCTTTGTTATTTTATTAGGGGGCTTAGAATAGGTGTAATTAGCTTAAAATTCTTGCAATCTTTTTTTATTTTTTGTAATTTAGTGGGGTTTTTTTGTAATTTAGTTTAGTGTATTTAATTTTATTTTAGTTTAGATATTTGTAGTTTATTTAATTAATTGATAGTGTAGGTATATTTGTAACTTAGGTTAGGATTTATTTTACAGGTAAATTGGTAATTATTTTAATTAGGTAGGTATTAAATAGTTATTAACTATTTAATAGCTATTGTACCTAGTTAAAATAAATACCAAGTTACCTGTAAAATAAATATAAACCCTAAAATAGCTACAATGTAATTATTAATTATATTGTAGCTATCTTAGGGTTTATTTTATAGGTAAGTATTTAGTTTTAAATAGGAATAATTTAGTTAATATTATTAATATTATTTAGATTCATTTTAATAATAATTAAGTTAGTGGTGTTAGAGTTAGATAGGGTTAATATAGTTAATATATATAATATAATAACTATATTAACTATATTAACCCTAACATAATTAGGGTTAATATATTTAATATAGGTGGCGGCAGTGTAGGGGGGTCAGATTAGGGGTTAATATATTTAATATAGGTGGTGGCGGTGTAAGGGGGATTAGATTAGGGGGTAATACATTTATTATAGGTGGCGGCGGTATAGGGGGATTTAGATTAGAGGCAAAAGAGCTGATTACTTTGTGACAATGCCCCGCAAAAAGCCCTTTTAAGGGCTGGTAAAAGAGCTGATTACTTTGGGGCAATGCCCCGCAAAAAGCCCTTTTAAGGGCTGGCAATAGAACTGGTTACTTTGGGGCAATGCCATGCAAAAGCCCTTTTCAGGGCTATTTGTAGGGTTAGACTTAGGTTTAGTGGTAGGGAAATTTTAGTATTTTAGGGGTTAATTAATTTAATATAGGTGGCGGCGGTATAGGGGGATTAGATTAGGGGTTCATTAATTTAATATAGGTGGCGGCGGTGTAGGGGGATTAGATTAGGGGTTAATTAATTTAATATAGGTGGCAGCGGTGTAGGGTGATTTAGATTTGAGGCAAAAGAGCTGATTACTTTGTGACAATGCCCCGCAAAAAGCCCTTTTAAGGGCTGGTAAAATAGCTGGTTACTTTGGGGCAATGCCCCGCAAAAGGCCCTTTTAAGGGCTGGTAATAGAGCTGGTTACTTTGGGGCAATGCAAGGCATAAAGCACTTTTCAGGGCTATTTTTAATTTAGTTTAGGGTAGGGACAGTTTAGTATTTTAGGGGGTAATACATTTATTATAGGTGGCGGCGGTATAGGGGGATTAGATTAGGGGTTAATACATTTAATATAGGTTGCGGTGGTGTAGGGGGATTAGATTAGGGGTTAATACATTTAAAATAAGTGGCGGCGGTGTAGGGGGATTAGATTAGGGGTTAATATAGTTTAAATAGATGGTGGCGGTGTAAGGGGGTCAGATTAGGGGGTAGTACATATATATATACTATATATATATATATATACTATATATATATATATATATATATATATATATATATATATATATATATATATATATACATACATAGTTTAAATAGGTGGCGGCGGTGTAGGGGGATCATATTAGGGGTTAATGTAGTTTAAATAGGTGGCGGCGGTGTAGATGGATCATATTAGGGGGTAACATAGTTAATGTAGGTGGCGGCTGGGTAGGGGGCTCACATTAAGGGGTAATATAGTTAAAATAGGTAGCGGCGGTGTAGGGGGCTCACATTAGGGGGTAATATAGATAATGTAGCTTGCGGCGGGGTCCAGGAGCGGCGGTTTAGGGGTTAATATATTTATTGTTAGGAGTGAGAGGGGTGTTGCGGATAGAGAGGTATACGTGTCGGGCTATGTTTGGGAGGCGTGTTAGACAGTACGGGTGATTTAATAACTTAGTCAGGTTTTTTATGCGGCGTCAGTTTCTAAAGTGCCGTAAGTCACTGGCGACTCCAGAAATTTGTACTTACGCAGATTTCTGGACATCGCTGGTTTGTCAGACTTACAGCACTTTAGCATTTGACGGCGCCGTATATGTGATAGCTCGAGTTGCGAGCTGAAACTACGGGCGGCGCAGGTTTCCATGCTTGCGCCGAAACCTGCACCGTAGTATATCAGATCGCGCCCCTTAAGGTTGTAAGATAAAATGCCTAATTAGGTGTAGTAGAACAACTTTGAACTACAATTTATTATTTATTTTGCCCACTTTTCCTGTGTATTTTCTAGTCTTGAAAACTGAAATGGAACATGACATGATTTCCAAGCTTACTGTTGCTACATATCTGTTCCTAATTAGCAGTTTTTAATTTCTACTGAAATAGGTGACCACAGAAAAACAATTGCAATTGCAGCAAGCAAGGTGTTAATAATCGGTTCTAATGTTAAGATTCGGCTGATATGTTAAAGTGATACTAAACCCAAAATGTTTCTTCCATGATTCAGAAAGAGCATGCAATTTTTAGCAACTTTTTAATTTTAACTTCTATTATCAATTTTTGGTTCAGTACCCTGGGTAGCCCTTGCTGATGGGTGGCTACATTTAGCCACCAATCAGCAAACGTTATCCAGGTGCTGAACCTAAAATGGGCCGGCTCCTAAACTTACATTCTTGCTTTTCAAATAAAGATACCAAGAGAACGAAGAAAAATTAATAATAGGAGAAAATTAGAAAGTTGCTTAAAATTGTATGCTCTATCTGAATCATGAAAGAAAAAATTTGGGTTTAGTATCCCTTTAATCTAAAGGAAGTAAAGTAACTGCTAAATATAAAGTACACCAGATCCTTTTTAGCTTTAACAAATGTTATAATCCAAAAACCAGAGACTGATTATAACAAAATGATTTTGTTTATTTTAGCAGCGATTCGTACACTCCCTATATTAGCAAATATTTATTGGACAGTGGTGAAACAAATAAAATGTATTAGTTGCTTTCAGATTGACGTGGATATTTTCTATACAAATTAAGAAAACAGTTGTAATTGACATAATATAAACTCAGGCGGGGGGGGGGGGGGGTCAGTAGAGGAATTTGAGAATCATAGAGTATTGGAGAATGTCCTTATCAATTATTATAAAATTGTAGTTATCACTAGATATCTAATTTTGTACTTAATTTAAATACAGTGATAATATTACAATTAAACATTTTTGAGTCTCAAATAGTATTACTGTTTTTAGCTATTTATCTGACCTTCATGTATATTTGTATTGTGTTCCTTCACCTATGTTGTCTCTTTTCAAATATATTCCCCTAAAGGCAGCAATGCCTGACAATAAATGGCGAAAATGACACAACCTTTTGGAATAGGTCATCTCTGATTGGCAGAAATGAAACATTCTTAAGGTCACAGCAGTCTGATTGATGGATTGGAAGCTTAGTGTATGTAGTTCCTACGTCTTGGATACGTTAAACATTTTGTTAGTGTGATTCATGATGTTCTATATGAGACTACACTAGATGTTATATTATTAATTCTCTTTACCAGTTCTGCTACACTACTATAATCATTCCATTACAGAAACACGCACCCACAATGCAATAACAAAAATGGTAATTAACATATAATGTAAGATGTTATCGTAAATAACATTATGATATTTGTAGATTAAAAAAACTTATTTCAAATCAGAAAGTCTAAGTACAAATCTGGCATTGAAGCATGAAATTAAAAACAAACAAACACACAAATCAAACAGGCAGTAAATGGTTAAATATAGTTTAATTATTAGTTTGTGTAAAAAAAACATACAGCTAGATTATGAGTTTTGAGCGCCATAGGGAAATTAACGACCTCCACAAAAGTGGCGTTATTTCACCTCCCTACAGCGCTGCTATTACAGGTTTTTAAAAACCCGGCTTGCTCGGGCGATATGGTGGTGTTGAGCTCCATACCTCACCCAAATACAAGTGCTGCTTTAACGTGCTCGTGTACGATTTCCCCATAGACATCAATGGGGAAAGCCAGGAAAAAAAAAGCCTAACACCTGCGATCGCGGAATGAAAAGCTCCGTAACGAAGCCCCATTGATGTCTATGGGGAAAGAAAAAGTTATGTTTAAACACCCTAACATAAAAACACATCTAAACACCCCTAAACTGCCGCCCCTACATCGCCGCCACCTACATCCAATCAGCCAATAGGATTGAGCTTGTATTCTATTGGCTATTCCAATAACCCAATAGATTGAGAGCTCAATCCTATTGGCTGATTGGATCAGCCAATAGGATGAAAGCTTAATCCTATTGGCTGATTACAACAGCCAATAGGATTTCTTCCCCTTTAATTCCTATTGACTTATAGAATTCTATCAGCCAATCAGAATGTAAGGGACGCCATCTTGGATGATGTCACTTAAAGTGAACTTCATTTTCCAGCGACGATCGGAAGAAGAGGATACTCCGCGCTGGATGTCTTGAAGATGGACCCGCTCTACGCCGGATGGATGAAGATAGAAAATGCCGTCTGGATGAAGACTTCTGCCCGCTTGGATGAGGACTTCTGCCAGCTTCGATGAGGACTTCTTCCTGCTTGGATGAAGACTTCTGCCGCCTGGATGAGGATGGATGTCCGGTCTTCGAAAACTGTAAGTGGATCGTCGGGGGTTAGTGTTAGGTTTTTTTAAGGGTTTATTGGGTGGGTTTTATTTTTAGCTTAGGTTTGGGCACCGTAAAAGAGCTAAATGCCCTTTTAAGGGCAATGCCCATCCAAATGCCCTTTACAGGGCAATGGTTAGCTTAAAGGGACACTGTACCCAAACTTTTTCTTTCGTGATTCAGATTGAGCATGAAATTTTAAGCAACTTTCTAATTTACTCCTATTATCAAATTTTCTTCATTCTCTTGGTATCTTTATTTGAAATAAAATGTAAGTTTAGATGCCGGCCCATTTTTGGTGAACAACTTGGGTTGTCCTTGCTGATTGGTGAATAAATTCATCCACCAATAAAAAAAGTGCTGTCCACAGTACTGACACCAAAAAAAAGCTTAGATGCCTTCTTTTTCAAATAAAGATAGCAAGAGAATTAAGAAAAAATGATAATAGAAGCAAATTAGAAAGTTGCTTTAAATTGCATGCTCTTACTGAATTACAAAAGAAAAAAATTGGGTTCAGTGGCCCTTTAAGTTTATTTAGATATAATATTATTTGGGGGGTTTGGTTGTGTGGGTGGTGGGTTTTACTGTTGGGGGGGTTTGTATTTTTTTTTACAGGTAAAAGAGCTGTTATCTTTGGGGCAATGCCCTGCAAAAGGCCCTTTTAAGGGCTATTGGCAGTTTAGTTTAGGCTAAGGTTTTTTTTTAATTTGGGGGGACTTTTTTATTTTGATAGGGCTATTAGATTAGGAGTAATTCGTTTTTATTTATGATAATTTCATTTTTTATTTTGTGTAATTTAGTGTTTATTTTTTTGTAATTTAGATAATTGTAATTATTAATTTAATTTATTTTATTGTAATGTTAGTTTTAAGTGTAAGGCAGGTTAGGTTTCATTTTACAGGTAACTTTGTATTTATTTTAACTAGGTAGCTAGTAAATAGTTAATAACTATTTAATAACTAGTCTACCTAGTTTAAATAAATACAAACTTACCTGTGAAATAAAAATAAAACCTAAGATAACTAAAATATTATAACTATTAGTTATTTTGTAGCTAGCTTAGCTTTTATTTTATAGGTAAGTATGTATTTAGTTTTAAATAGGAATTATTTAGGTAATAATTGTAAGGTTTATTTAGATTTATTTTAATTATATTTATGATAGGAGTTGTTAGGGTTAGGGTTAGGTTTAGGGGTTAATATATTTATGTAGTGATGTGGGAGGCCAGAGGTTTAGAGGTTTATAGTTTAATTTAGTATATTTTGTTGTGGGGGGGCTTGCGGTTTAGTGGTTAATGGGTTTATTATAGCGGCTGTGTGGGCGTGCGGCAGATTAGGGGTTAATAATATTTAAATAGTGTTTGCGATGCGGGAGGGTGGGGCGGTTTAGGGGATAATAGGTTTATTATAGTGGCGACGATGTCGGGGAGCGGCGGAACAGGGGTTAATAAATTTTAATAGTGGTGGTGATGTCCAATGTGGCAGATTAGGGGTTAATACATTTATTATAGTGTTTGCGATGCGGGAGGGCCTCAGTTTAGGGGTTAATAGTTAGTTTATGGGTGTTAGTGTACTTTGTAACACTTTAGTTATGAGTTTTATGCTACAGCTTTGTAGCATAAAACTCATAACTACCGACTTTAGATGGTGGTACAGATCTTGACAGTATAGGGTATACCACTCACTTTTTGGCCTCCCAGGCTCATAATACCGGCGCTATGGGATTCCCATTGAAAAAATGACTTTTTTAAAAGTGCGGTACTGACGTTGCGTGACGGCCAAAAAGGTGTGCGGTGCACCTATACCTACAAGACTCGTAATACTGGCGTTAGGGAAAAAAGCAGCGTTATGAAGCATAACAATGCTTTTTCACTCATAACGCAAAACTCGTAATCTAGCTTATATTTTGTAATGTTTTAATGTACGTACAGGCTACATTGTGTTATAGTAGTGACATTTTTAGGGTTAAACCAGTTGTGAAAACCATATATATCAGTGGTGAACCTATAGTACCTGTGCCTACAGTGGTATGCAAAACATTTTAAATGACCCACCATTGCCTTGTGCTATAGCCATACTACCAGATGCCTGAGCCAATTGTAGTCAGACTCTGGCATATACTACTACCATGAAGGCTTGTTTAGCTCCCATCATGCAGCAACTAGTAGGCGTGTCAGCCACGAGCCAGGATCAATCCAGTAACCATAAGAGAACCGAGCAGCCAATATGGAGTCAGCAGCAGACCAATGTAGGACTGATTAGAAATGCAAGGTAAGTAGTCACTATCCCCAATGAATGGAGTGTTTTGTTTATTTATTTTTTACCCACCAACAATCCAAAGGAATATTTTTCTTTCTGTAGTAATACACACTGACACTAATGCACAGGTAGCTTATTTTGTTGTCATTTGATTTAGAACAAGGTTCTTTGTTGTTACTAATTATGTAATATGACGCTCACCTAGGTTACGAGTTTTGTGTTTATGTTTTAATGCTGAAAAAATGGCCATTTCAGCGTTAAAACAGCAACGCAGCCATTACGAGTCTTGTCGGTATAGCTGTACCGCAAGCATTTTAGCCTGTAACGCAACGTCACTCCCGCACTCAAAAAAATTATGGTTTTGTGTGGGATTTCCATAGCGCTGTCATTACAAGTTTTGTGGTGAGGCTAAAAAGCTTGCATTACACCCTATACCGACATGATCCGTTTCGCAATCTGAGAGCAGTAGTTATGAGTTTTACTCAAAAAAACTGTTACACAATACTCATAACTAGAGTGTTACAAAGTACACTAACACCCATAAACTACCTATTGACCCCTAAACCGAGGACCTCTCGCAACGCAAACACTATAATAAACTTATTAACCCCTAATCTCCTGCTCCCGACATTGCCACCACTAATAACATTTATGAACCCCTCGTCGCCACTATACTAAAGTTATTAACCCCTATTCCCCTGCACCCCAACATCGCACACACTATAATAAAGATATTAACCCCTATTCCACTGCTCCCCGACATCTCCACCACTAAATAAAGTTATTAACCCCTAAACCTCCCTCCAACATCACTACCACTTAATAAACCTATTAACCCCTAAACCGCCAGCCACCCACATCCCCAAAAACTAAATTAAACTATTAACTCCTAATCCTAACAACCCAATAACTTTATATTAAAATTACAAGATCCCTATCTTAAAATAAATAAAAACTTACTGGGAAATTTAAAAAAAAACTAAGTTTAAACAATAAATTAAACTAACCATTACAATTATACTAAAATTAAAATAACTACAAATTAAATAAATTAAAACATTAAAGAAACTAACCCTACTAAAAAAATAAATCTACAATTACAAAAAATACTAAATTACAAAAAATAAAAAAATACTAAAGTACAAAAAATAACAAACACTAAATTACGAAAAATAACATGAATTTATCCAAAATAAAAACAATTATACCTAATCTAATAGCACTATCAAAATAAAAAAGCACCCTAAAATAAAAAAAAACCTAGCCTACAACAAACTACCAATAGCCCTTAAAAGGGGGCATTGCCCTAAAGAAATCAGCTCTTTCCCTGAAAAAATATAAAGATTCCCCCCAACAGTAAAACCCACCACCCAACCAACCCCCCAAAATAAGAAAACTAACTCTAAAAAAAAACCTAAGCTACCCATTGCCCTGAAAAGTGCATTTGTATGGGCATTGCCCTTAAAAGGGCATTCAGCTCTTTTTCTTGCCCTTAAAAGGGCATTCAGCTCTTTAAAGACAAGCCCAAACCCTAATCTAAAAAAAAAACCCACCCCAAAAAAGTTTAAAAAAACCTAACACTAACCCCTAATGATCCACTTACAGTTTTTGAAGTCTGGACATCTGTCCTCATCCAGGTTGCGAGAAGTCTTCATCCAGGCAGCGAGGTCTTCATCCATCCCGGCGGCACAAAGCAGCTCCATCCTGAAGACAGAGCATCCTCTTCATACGGTCGCCGCCGTATACTGAATCTTCAAAGCAAGGGAGCCTTTTCAAAATGGCATCCCTTGCATTCCTATTGGCTGATTTGATTTTTGAAATTCAAATCAGCCAATAGGATGAGAGCTACTCAGATTCTATTGGCTATTCAAATCAGCCAATAGAATTTCAGTAGCTCTCATCCTATTGGCCTTATTGAACAGCCAATAGGATTTTAGTAGCTCTCATCCTATTGACTGATTTGAATTTCAAAGATCAAATCAGCCAATAGGAATGCAAGGGACACCATTTTGAAAAGGCTCCCTTGCATTGAAGATTCAGTATACGGTGGCAACTGTATGAAGAGGATGCTCTGCGTCGGATGTCTTCAGGATGGAGCCACTCCGTGCCGCCGGGATAAAGATAGAAGATGCCACCTGGATTAAGATAGAAGATGCCGTCTGGATGGATGAAGACCTTGCCGCCTGGATGAAGACTTCCTGCCGCCTGGATGAGGATGGATGTCCGGACTTCAAAAACTGTAAGTGGATTGTCGGGGGTTAGTGTTAGGTCTTTTTAAACTTTTTTGGGGTGTTTTCTTTTTTAGATTAGGGTTTGGGCTTGTCTTAAAAGAGCTGAATGCCCTTTTAAGGGCAAGAAAAAGAGTGGAATGCCCTTTTAAGGGCAATGACCATACAAATGTCCTTTTTAGGGCAATGGCTAGCTTAGGGTTTTTTTAGAGTTAGGCTTTTTATTTTAAGGGTTGGTCGGGTGGTGGGTTTTACTGTTGGGGGCCTTTGTATTTTTTTTTCAGGGAAAAGAGCTGATTTCTTTAGTTTATTGTAGGCTAGGTTTTTATTTTTATTTTGATAGGGCTATTAGATTAGGTGTAATTGTTTTTATTTTGGATGATTTTCTTTGTTATTTTTCGTAATTTAGTATTTTTTTTTGTAATTTAGTATTTTTAATTTTTTGAAACTGTAGATTTAATTTTTTTAGAAGTGTTAGTTTTTTTAATGAGTAATTTAATTTATTTAATTTATAGTTATTTTAATTTTAGTATAATAGTAATGTTAGTTTAATTTATAGTTTAAACTTAGTTTTTTTTTATTTCCCAGGTAAATTTTTATTTCTTTTAAGATAGGGATCTTGTAACATAGTAACATAGTAACATAGTAGATAAGGTTGAAAAAAGACTGAAGTCCATCGAGTTCAACCTATACAAATCTAAAATACTTACAAAAAGCTCCAGTTAAGCTTAAATAACCCCATTAAAATGTGACCCATTTAATACTAGCAATCATATCCATGAATTTTGTTTATATACAGAAATTTATCCAGACTATTTTTAAATGTATCTATGGTATTGGCATTCACTACCTCCTTTGGTAATGAGTTCCACAATTTTATTGCTCTTACAGTGAAAAAACGTTTCCGTTGCAGGAGATTAAATCTCCTTTCCTCCAACCTTAAATTATGACCTCTTGTCAGAACCAATTTTCTTGGAATAAAAAGAGCTTCTGCCATCTCTGTATATGGGCCTTGAATATATTTATATAAAGTAATCATGTCACCTCTCAAGCGCCTTTTTTCTAAAGAGAACAGACCCAGTTTGGCTAGCCTCTCCTCATAGGTTAATTTCTCCAATCCCCTTATTAGCTTTGTGGCCCTTCTCTGAACTTTTTCTAGTTCTGCAATATCTTTTTTAGCAATCGGTCCCCAGAACTGCACTCCAAACTCAAGGTGAGGTCTTACCAGGGCTTTATATAATGACAGAATTATGCTTTCCTCCCTTGAATCAATGCCTCTTTTAATACATGCTAGTATCTTATTAGCCTTTGAAGCCGCTGCTCTGCATTGTGCACTCATCTTTAGCTTGTTATCTATTACTACTCCCAAATCCCTTTCCTCCTGTGTTTGGCTAAGTCTTGTCCCATTTAAAAAATACATAGCCTGCTTATTTTTACTTCCAAAATGTAGAACCTTACATTTTTCCGTATTAAATCTCATTTTCCATTCACTTGCCCATAGTTCTAATTTTAGCAAATCCCTTTGCAATTGTAATTTTAATTTAAAGTTATTGGGTTGTTGGGTTTAGGGGTTAATAGTTTAATTTAGTTTTTGGTGATGTGGGGGGCTGTCGGTTTAGGGGTTAATAGGTTTATTTAGTGGCAGTGATGTGGGAGGCCAGAGGTTTAGGGGTAATAACTTTATTTAGTGGCGGCGATGCCGGGGAGTGGTCGAATAGGGGTTAATATCTTTATTAAAGTGTGGGCAATGTTGGGGTGTGGGATAATAGGGGTTAATAAATAATAACTTAAGTATAGTGGAGGCAATATCGGGAGCGGCAGATTAGTTGTTAATAGATTTATTTTGGTGGCGGTGATGTTGGGGATGGCAGATTAGGGGTTAATAAGTTTATCATATGGTTTATGTTAGGGTGTTAGGTTTAAACATAACTTTTTCCCCCATAGACATCAATGGGGTTGCATTACGGAGCTTTTCATTCCGCGATCGCAGGTGTTAGGTTTTTTTTCTTTTAACACTTTCTCAAGCTTGTCAAATCAGTGCTTGTATTTTGTGCGGTATGGAGCTCATCGCCACCATATTGCACGCACAAGTCCGCTTTTTCAAAATTTGTAATGGCAGGGCTATGGAGGATGAAATAACGCAACTTTTGTTGCGTTCATTTCGCACCCTCTATAGCGCAAAACTTGCAATCTAGGTAAATGTGATTTTAAAAAATACTAATACAACATATACAAATATAATAACAGTAATAAATGCTGATCTACTACTCAAATTTACTATGGGCACATGGGAGATATTTTTAGAAGATTATTACCAGAAGGGATTAACCACCATACAACCATATAATGTATGATGTTGAATTGTCACTCACCAGTGCCTTTTAAAAGTTTAAGGCATGACCACACCATGGTTTGTGAAGCAGTAAAGATTTTACAGTTATTGTCCACATCTCAAGCCATTAGAGTTTGTTGTGCAAAAACTTCCTATTCAGTTCTGGTGTTTTTGCTATACTATTTATAGCAGTTTAATTATTTAAAAGTGAGGTTTTCTAATTAAACAACCTATTTTAAACATATGATGTAATTGGAAAATGTTTTTTTAAACTCAGATTGGGTAAGCATGCAAAATAAACAAAGCAAAACAAAAAAAAAAAATTCTCATGCTTTTCAAGATGGTTTTTATGGGTAATTCCTCATAATTATGCAGAAGCAAATTGTACACAAGCCAATACAAAAGTTAAATTATGGCAGTGAATTAATTTAATATTGATAGTGCCTACATTGGATTGGTGCTTGACTGCTTCATCTCTTTCACCTGACTTACTTCAATTCCTCACACGTAGTGCTGACAGTCAAAGACAGGGTACAGGTAATGAGCCAATGTACCAGGAACATGTAAATTAGGGGTTAAATCAGTGTAGTGTGTGTTTAATTGGATATCTTGTGGTTAAATTGCTGCTGTTTTTGTAACTAGCACTCAAAAGAATTAAATCCTTTTTATATGTTACTGGCAATCAATTCATTACATCATTTATATATGTTTATGTGCAATGAAGGTGTTCATTTTTTGGTTTCTGTTTGGTATTAGTAATCAATGAGTTTAATTTTACACACACAAAAGCACACACATATATACAAACACACACAAAATAAGAAATATTAAACATTTCATTTAAAACTGACATGAACTCCTACTGCTACTAGCCATGAAATTAACCCTATCAGTCTCACTAAACCACAAAATAACAAAATCTAAATAAAAAAACTTAGGTTAGCAAAAATTTAAAAATCAAAAACCCTATTCTTGAAAATAAAAACACCACCCCCCAAAAAGCCTTATCTAAACCCAAAAGTGGTACTCACCGTTGGTTAATCCAGCTCCTCTTGATCCGACGTTGGGCCCTCTTCATCCTGGTTCCTGGTGCCAGGAGCCCATCTTTGTGGCAGCGAAGGCAGACTTTTGGCAGCCTCTTCCTTCGCCTCCACAATCTTTATCAATGACGGGGCCCTCTTCATCCCTACTCCTGGCACTGGGGATCCATCTTCTTTTCTTTGGCTCTCTTTGGGGAGCCCTCCTCTTCATACAGTTGCTGTGCACACTGAAATTCCGGAAGCATGGAACCCCGATATATAGGGGTACCACTTAATCCTGATTGGCTGATTTTGAATCAGTCAGTCCCTATTGGCTGATTTAAATCAGGCAACAGCAAGAAGGTTTTTAAATTTAAATTCTAATTATCCAATTCTATTGGATGATTAGAATTTAAATTTAAAAAAGTTTTTGCCGCGAAGATGGGCCCCTGGTGCCCGGATGAAGAGAGCCCTGTTGTTGATGAAGATTGCAGAGGTGATGGAAGAAGACACAGAAGTCCGCCTCTGCCTCCACCAAGATGGGCCCCTTGGCACTTGCAGCAAAGATGAAGAGGGACCTGTAGTTGATGATGGCAGAGTGGAGGCGGCGGAAGAGGCCACCAAAGTTCGCCTCTGCCACCGTGAAGATGGGCCCATGGAGCCTGGATGAAGAGGGCCCAACATTGGATCAAGAAGAGCCAAATTACCCAACTTTGAGTAACACTTGAGGTTATTTAGGGCTTTTTTGGGGTAGGTGTTTTATTTTTAGGAAAAGGGTTTTTTATTTTTACTTTTATTTTCTAGCCTAGGTTTTTTTTTTAGTTAGATTTTGTTTTTTTGGGGGATCAGGGGTTACTTTTAAATGTAGATGAGGGGTTTTGTATTTTTTTTGTTTTGCAAAAGAGCTGATCACTTTAGGGCCCTACAAATGCCCCTTTGAAGTGCTGTTGTAATTTGTTTTAAGTTTTTTGTTTTTTTTTATCAGCCTTGTAGTTTAATGTTAGGTATAATGCTGGTTTTTCCATTTTGGATACTGTAATTTTTAGGTTTTTTTTTTAACTTAGATTTTTTTTATTTTTTGTAACTTAGTGGGGTTAATTTAGAGGAGGGGGGTTAGTTTAGAGGGCGGTTAGGTGTTAGTGTACTTCTAGTTTGTGTTGGGAGGTGGCAGTTTAGGCCTTTATCTTCCTACCACTCCCCATACCTGTATGGGGGTTGATTAGGTGATTATTGTTAGTTATTATATATTTTTTATTTATAGTTGTTAGCTATTATTTAGTAATTCTTGTAATTGTTTTATATCTTTTCATTTGTTAATAACTATAAACATATTTTTTGTTTGTTATTCAGATTGAATGTATCCAGTATTTATTATGCAAAGGTGCATTAAATTTATAGGTTAGGAAATTTGAAATTATTATTTTTTATTTTTATCTATAATTTTTAATTGATTTTTTCAGATTTCCTAAGACTATAACATTTATATTTATTCAGCACAACTGATTAGCAATTATGTTATTTAGAGAATTATTTCTTTAAATATGTTTTGTTTAGTTTAATTTTGTGTCATTTCATATTATATATTAACTAAAATGCAGCATTATACATGTATATATTTTTCAATCACAATAAGGATTTAATATTATTTACACATTGTTATTTTTTCAAATTTTTTTTTCAAATTTTATCACACTATGTATTAATTCACTCACATAGTAAAGTTATACAGCCAATATTTCCACAATAGGAGTTGACAGATATACACAGTAACGTAATAGCTACTTTAAACATGTCACACAAGGGTTAACATCACTAATTGCTATCACTATATATTCTTCACCTGTCAACACACACATACCTCTCTGAGGAAGTGTGTTTGTACACACAAAACGCATAAGAGGAAATTTTGTTGCACATGTTTGGGTTTAATCCTTGTTTTTGTACCTATCTTACACTATTAAATTGGATTTCTACCTGCCTACAACCTGCTGGCTGTCTTCGTTATTGTTGTTATTATTTAGTAGGCCTTAATCTCCTAACCACCCCCATGCCTGTATGGGGGTTTATTAGGTCATTATTGATGGTTACCATTTATTAGGGCTTAATCTCCTAACCACCCACATACCTGTATGTGATTAGGTTAGGTATTAGGTTAGTATAGTTTAGAGGTTAATAGTGCATTTATCTACAATTTTAAAAAAAAATACATTCTTATGTATGATGCATATTCTTTTAACTATTGTAAATAAATTAATATGTATTTCTGTTTTCTTGTTGTGTTTTTTATTTTAAACATAAATATATATTTAAAATGTATGTTCGTGTTACAAAAGGCATTAGTATTACAATTGTTTTAATACATAACAGGCAAGCAGTTATTTAATACTATAATTATAATGCAACTGTATTTTATAACATAAATATTTATTTTAAAAATATATTATATTTACATTTACAATAATAAATGCATCAAGCAAGAATATCTACATTTTAATTATGTTAGAAAATGTTTTAAGATCCTACGAATATCGTATTTTTTGCTATGACATTTATACAGGTTAATACGTATTATATTTGTTATCAACATAGGGTAAAGTTATATCTTTTTAAATGCGTGAGTATTACTCACGAAATGCGGGACTTTGTATGTACACCCCGTTGTTGCGCGTCATATGATGAGTTATCCAATTAGAAATGTGCGACTAGATAAAAAGTCTGTCCTGTGCATACGATAAACAGCAGTTTTTCTTCAATGGCGGTTTAGATGCCGAGTTTGTAACATTGATACTTTAAGGTACATGTATATAAATGTGGATTAATCTCATGGAATACTAACGGCTAGATTACGAGCTTTGCGTTATGAGGGGCATGGTGCTAACTTGCACGTTATTGTCACTGCTCACTTTCCTACAGCGCTGGTATTACAGGTTTTCATAAACCCGGCGTTATTAGGCAAGAAGTGAGCGTAGAGCAAAATTGTGCTCCATACCACACTCCAATATCAGCGCTGCTTACGTCAGCGGTGAGCTGGTTGTATGTGCTCATGCACGATTTCCCCATAGACATCAATGGGGAGAGCCGGCTGAAAAAAAGCCTAACACCTGCAAAAAAGCTGTGTAAAGCTCCATAACGCAGCCAAATTGATTCCTATGGGGAAACTAAATTTATGTTTACACCTAACACCCTAACATTAACCCCAAGTCTAAACACCCCTAATCTTACACTTATTAACTACTAATCTGCTACCCGACATCGCCGACACCTTCATTATACTTATTAACCCCTAATCTGCCACCCCCAACATCGCCACCACTATAATAAACATATTAACCCCTAAACCGCCGCACTCCCGCATCGCAAACACTAGTTAAATATTATTAACCCTTAATCTGCCGCCCCTAACATCACCACCACCCAACTACATTTATTAACCCCTAATCTGCCGGCCCCAACATCGCCGCCACTATACTAAATTTATTAACCACTAAACCTAAGTCTAACCCTAACCCTAACACCCCTAACTTAAATATAATTAAAATAAATCTAAATAAAAATTACTATCATTACCTAAATAATTCCTATGTAAAACTAAATACCTATAAAATAAATCCTAAAATAGCTACAATATAACTAATAGTTACATTGTAGCTAGCTTATGGTTTATTTTTATTTCACAGGCAAGTTTTTATTCATTTTAACTAGGTAGAATAGTTATTAAATAGCTATTAACTATTTACTAGCTACCTAGCTAAAATAAATACAAATTTACCTGTAAAATAAAACCTAACCTGTCTTACACTAACACCTAACATTACACAACAATTAAATAAATTACATAAATTAAATACAATTACCTAACTTACAAAAAAAAACAACACTAAATTACACAAAATAAAAAACAAATGATCAGATATTTAAACTAATTACTCCTAATCTATTATCCCTATCAAAATAAAAAAAGCCCCGCTAAAATAAAAAAAAACCCTAGCCTAAACTAAACTACCAATAGCCCTTAAAAGGCCCTTCTGCGGGGCATTGCCCCAAAGAAATCAGCTCTTTTACCTGTAAAAATATACAAACAACCCCCCCAACAGTAAAACCCACCACCCACACAATCAAACCCCCAAATAAAATCCTAACTAAAAAAAACCTAAGCTCCCCATTGCCCTGAAAAGGGCATTTGGATGGGCATTGCCCTTAAAAGGGCATTTTTTTTTGTAATTTAGGTAATTGTAGTTGTGTAATGTTAGGTTTTATTTTACAGGTAAATTTGTATTTATTTTAGCTAGGTAGTTAATAAATAGTTAATAACTATTTCATAACTATTCTACCTAGTTAAAATAAATACAAACTTGCCTGTAAAATAAAAATAAACCCTAAGCTAGCTACAATGTAACTATAAGTTATATTGTAGCTATCTTAGGGTATATTTTATAGGTAAGTATTTAGTTTTAAATTGGAATTATTTAGGTAATGATATTAGGTTTTATTTAGATTTATTTTAATTATATTTAAGTTAGGGGGTGTTAGGGTTAGGGTTTGACTTAGGTTTAGGGGTTAATAAATTTTGTATAATGGTGGCAGATTAGGGGTTAATAAATGTAGGTAGGTGGAGGCGATGTTAGGGGTGGCAGATTAGGGGTTAATAATATTTAACTAGTGTTGATGATGCGGGATTGCGGCAGTGTAGGGGCTAATATGTTTATTATAGTGGCAGCGATGTCGGGAGTGGCAGATTAGGGGTTAATCATTTTATTTCAGTGTTTGTGATGCGGGAGGGCCTTGATTTAGGGGTTAATAGGTAGTTCATGGGTGTTAGTGTACTTTTTAGCACTTTAGTTATGAATTTTATGCTACAGCTTTGTAGCGTAAAACTCATAACTGCTGACTTTAGAATGCGTTACAAATCTTGCGGGATAGGCTGTACCGCTCACTTTTTGGCCTCCAAAAAGAAGCTTTTAATATCAGCGCTATGGAAGTCCCATTGAAAAAAGACTTTACGAAAATTGCGTAACTTAATTTGCGGTACGGCCAAAAAAGTGTGCGGGACAGCTGTACCTACAAGACTCATAATAGCAGCGGTAGTGAAAAAGCAGCGGTATGAGCCTTAACACTGATTTTTTACTCATAACGCAAAACTTGGAATCTAGCCGTAAGTTTGTAAAACATACCAATGTTTCAGTTATATCACGTCAATTATTGTACTAGGTATATTAATACGAAATTCATTATTTGATCTTTTGTATGGAATGCATTGTGTGTCCCATTTTAAATAATATCACATTGGGATTAACTCATTGTGGATACAAGTTAATAGGGATGTAGGTACAGAGTTTGTAAATGTTAAAATTAAATAGTCATTAAGTATTATTAGTAAAAAGATAATGTAATATATTGCATTGTTTATATTTTAGATGGTCTTGAAAATGACTTAATGTTTGAGCGGAAATTCGACCTTGACACATGTTGATGTAACGCTTTGATGAATAAAACATTTTTTTACGACTAAGTCCTGTGAGTGCGCTCATCATTGATACATTTATATTTTAATTTATATATCCAATACTTAAACTAATATGCATTATACATGACCATGCATTTTATTTCAGAGATTGTAGATATAATGTAGTCAGGCCTTGCATTGATATTTAATATTTAAACAGTTATGTATGCATATTGCATAATGGTTTAAGAATTGCATGTACATTAAAATGTATTTATATTAGCTATATTTATTAGTGATAACACTGATATACAGTACTGTGCAAAAGTCTTAGGCCACCATTAAATTTGTTGTTTTAGCAATGGTATAATAATGAGCATATATAATTATGTATCAGTCTCTTTATTAGAATACAACCAAAAAATACAGGATATTTGTATGCAAAATTAAAAACAGAACCCATCCCCTTAGGAAAAAAACAGCTTTTATAGGCTAAAGTGACATGTATTTAGTGTGACCTCCCCTTACACTTGAGCAATAGCAGGAACCTGGCTCTGGCAAACCTAAATGGAACCCTTATTAATGTAATTGCTAACACCTGTATTGTCCTACTATTTCATGTCAAGATGACTGCTGTGAAAAAGGTCTATTACACCAGGTTTGTGCAAGACATGCTTGAGCATTACATACATATGTGGTATGAGTTTAATTCATTGAAAGCTTGCTAATAAGACCACAATTATATCACATCATTCCATTCAAAATGCCAAAGACCACAGAATTTGACAGACATAAAATTATACTTTTGCATCAGCAAGGCCACTCTCAAATTGAAATCAGCAAACAAACTGGATGCTCAAGAAGTGGTATTCAAGCTGTTATAAAGAAATTTGAAGAATCAGGAGAAGTCAAGGACAGAAAAAGACTGGAAGTCCAAGAAAACTTTCAAAATCTGATGAGAAGTTTCTCAAAGTTTTTTCTTTGAGAGACCTGAAGAAGTCCAGCAAGAACCTGGCTCAGCATCTGACAGCTTTCATCAGGATGCCAAATTGACCCTCCTACAGTCCAAAGAAGCTTGATCAGGAATGGTCTTTGTGGAAGGGTAGCAGCCAAGAAACCACTTTTTCAGAAGGGGAACAGGGTGAAAAGGTTAAGATATGCTAAAGCTCACAAAGATTGGAATGAAGATCAGTCAAAAAATGTTTGGGTACAATCAGCGACAAAATGTGAGAAGAAAAGTTGGAATAAGATGGAAGAATGAGTGTTTGCGCACCTTCAGTGAAACATGATGGAGGGTCTGTCCTGGTTTGGGGTTACATTTCTGCTAGTAATATTGGCAATATTGTCCAAATTTATGGAATCAGGAATGCTGAAAATTACAGAAAGGTTTTAATTCATCATGCCATTCCTTCTGGAAAGCACCTGATTGAAAATGGTTTTATTTTTCAGCATGATACTGATCCCAAGCACACTGCTTATACAATGGAATCATATTTGGAGAGAAAAACAGAAAAAACACTGAAAGTCATGGACTGGCCTCAACAGAGTCCAGACCTGAATATTATAGAAGCAGTATGGGATCACCTGGACAGAGAAATAAATACAAGACAACCTAAATCTAAAGAACTCTGGGAAGTGATGAAAGAAGCCTGGTATAATATACCAGAAGATTACTTGAGAAAACTTCAGGACAGTCTCTCCAAAAGAGATCAAGATGTGCTTAGTGCTTAGCGAGGTCACACTTATTAATACTGACTTTTGCCTGAAGAAGCCATTTTGTTCAGAAAATTATGATTTTTTTAAATTTGGGTACATATTTTCTGTATGTTTTGTTTGTATCTTAATAAAAAAACTGAAAAATAAATATGGACAGTCATTAAAATTTTGCTAAAACAACAAATTTAATGGTGGCCTAAGGCTTTTGCACAGTACTGTATATGTTAATATATATTTATGTTATAGTAGTCAGTATGATTAAATTATATTTTTACACAATAGACATGCAGTTATGTAGAACTAAAATGTTAATTATACTGTCTTAAATTGCAAATAATAAACACAACAAGCAACATTAATTGCATTTTAAATTATATGCAAATGCAACCACAATTCAGAAAAAATTGGGACAGTATGGAAAATGCAAAGAAACAAACAAAGAGAGTAATTTGAAAATTCAATTCACCCTGTACTATATTGAAAACACATTATTAACACATTATTTAATGTTTTACTTTGTGAATTTAATGTATTTTTATGAAAATATACACTCATTTCAAATCTGATGCCTGGAACATGTTCCAAAAAAAGTTGGGACAGAGGCAATTTAGGACTAATAGCTATGTGACAAGTTGAAATATGAAAGTGATGTGAAAAAGGTGATGCAATCATTTAATCATAGTTTATAAGGAGCCTCCAAAAAAGGCCTAGTCCTTCAAGAGAAAGCATGGGTCGAAGCTCACCAATCTGCCAACAGATGTGTCAGCGAATAAGCCAACACCTTGAGAACAACATGGCATGGGTAACTTGCACATCTGTGAGGGTACCTTTAATGCAGAAGTATATGTATACATTTTGGAGCAACATATGCTGCCATCCAGATGTCATCTTTTCCAGGGATGTCTCTACATTTTCCAGCATGACAACTCCAAACCCCATTGTGCCCGGATTACAAGCGCATGGTTGCGTAAGCAGAGAGTACGGGTGCTAGCATGGCTTCCTGCAGTCTTGACCTGTGGCACATTATATAATAAGGCAACAAAGGCCCCATACAGTTGTGCAGCTTGCTAAACGTAACCAACTGTTGTCTTCAGTGCCCAAACTCGTAATAAGTGTTCTTAAAAGAAACAGTGATGTTACACAGGGGTAAACAGTGGACAGTCCCTACTTTTCAGAAGTGTGTTGCAGTCATCAGATTTGAAATGAGTGTATATTTTAAAAAAATTCATTAAATTAACAAAGTAAAAAATAAAATAATGTGTTAATAATGTGTTTTCAATATAGTACAGGGTGAACTAAATTTTCAAATTACTTTCTCGGGAATCGGGGGTTGTATTTAAACATTATGCATGCCACAAAACAATGCATCATTCTGAATATTTATTGTGTAGGGATTTAGCTTCTACAGTTAGTTTTAGGTTATGACAGATTAGGGACCAATGTTTAAATTATATGCATAGGCATGTACAATGCTGATTGCTTAAATCATTGTAGATATCTTAAAATGGATTTAATGGTTGCTTGCTATTATTTTAAACATAAACATATATTTTCAAATATATATTTATGTTTGAAAAATTAGCAAGCAACTATCAAATCCCTTTAAGATATCTACAATACTTTAAATATTCTACATTGTACATGACAATGCATATTTTGTCAAGGAGATGAGGTAAACGCCGGAGGGTTGGCAAAACCTCCCTGGGCCTATCCGGGCTCCTGGAACTCAGCACCGGACCAGATTTGAGCCCCGATACGCTGCTTCTATAAAGGGATGTCGAACGAGCAGGGTGCAGGGGATCAAGTTGCCTTTTTAGTATGTTGTCGGCAATTTGATAATGACCTTGAGATTCCACTTGTTTGGGGGGCTACCTTCTGGGAGAATGGGGACACTTTAAATCCGGTCCCCCATTTCTCCAAGAAGGTAGCACCCACAAAGAAGTGGTTTCCCTAGGTGCCTCATCAAATTGCCGACAACATACTAAAAGGACGACTTGATATCATGCATACAATCATTTTAAGAAGCAGTGGAACGGGGCTCAATTCCTGTCTGGCACTAAGTTCCGGGAGCCTGGATAGACCGACAAGGTTTTGCTGGCCCTTCGTTGGTCGGCTGCCTGCATTTTAGCGCATCTTTGTGACACATTATTTAAACATTGATAAATGTAAATATCCAATGTAACGCTTTGATGAATAAAACATTTTTTTACGACTAAGTCCTGTGAGTGGGCTCATCATTGATACATTTATATTTTAATTTATATATCCAATACTTAAACTAATATGCATTATACATGACCATGCATTTTATTTCAGAGATTGTAGATATAATGTAGTCAGGCCTTGCATTGATATTTAATATTTAAACAGTTATGTATGCATATTGCATAATGGTTTAAGAATTGCATGTACATTAAAATGTATTTATATTAGCTATATTTATTAGTGATAACACAGATATACAGTACTGTGCAAAAGTCTTAGGCCACCATTAAATTTGTTGTTTTAGCAATGGTATAATAATGAGCATATATAATTATTTCTCAGTCTCTTTATTAGAATACAACCAAAAAATACAGGATATTTGTATGCAAAATTAAAAACAGAACCCATCCCCTTAGGAAAAAAACAGCTTTTATAGGCTAAAGTGACATGTATTTAGTGTGACCTCCCCTTACACTTGAGCAATAGCAGGAACCTGGCTCTGGCAAACCTAAATGGAACCCTTATTAATGCAATTGCTAACACCTGTATTGTCCTACTATTTCATGTCAAGATGACTGCTGTGAAAAAGGTCTATTACACCAGGTTTGTGCAAGACATGCTTGAGCATTACATACATATGTGGTATGAGTTTAATTCATTGAAAGCTTGCTAATAAGACCACAATTATATCACATCATTCCATTCAAAATGCCAAAGACCACAGAATTTGACAGACATAAAATTATACTTTTGCATCAGCAAGGCCACTCTCAAATTGAAATCAGCAAACAAACTGGATGCTCAAGAAGTGGTATTCAAGCTGTTATAAAGAAATTTGAAGAATCAGGAGAAGTCAAGGACAGAAAAAGACTGGAAGTCCAAGAAAACTTTCAAAATCTGATGAGAAGTTTCTCAAAGTTTTTTCTTTGAGAGACCTGAAGAAGTCCAGCAAGAACCTGGCTCAGCATCTGACAGCTTTCATCAGGATGCCAAATTGACCCTCCTACAGTCCAAAGAAGCTTGATCAGGAATGGTCTTTGTGGAAGGGTAGCAGCCAAGAAACCACTTTTTCAGAAGGGGAACAGGGTGAAAAGGTTAAGATATGCTAAAGCTCACAAAGATTGGAATGAAGATCAGTCAAAAAATGTTTGGGTACAATCAGCGACAAAATGTGAGAAGAAAAGTTGGAAAGAGATGGAAGAATGAGTGTTTGCGCACCTTCAGTGAAACATGATGGAGGGTCTGTCCTGGTTTGGGGTTACATTTCTGCTAGTGATATTGGCAATATTGTCCGAATTTATGGAATCAGGAATGCTGAAAATTACAGAAAGGTTTTAATTCATCATGCCATTCCTTCTGGAAAGCACCTGATTGAAAATGGTTTTATTTTTCAGCATGATACTGATCCCAAGCACACTGCTTATACAATGGAATCATATTTGGAGAGAAAAACAGAAAAAACACTGAAAGTCATGGACTGGCCTCAACAGAGTCCAGACCTGAATATTATAGAAGCAGTATGGGATCACCTGGACAGAGAAATAAATACAAGACAACCTAAATCTAAAGAACTCTGGGAAGTGATGAAAGAAGCCTGGTATAATATACCAGAAGATTACTTGAGAAAACTTCAGGACAGTCTCTCCAAAAGAGATCAAGATGTGCTTAGTGCTTAGCGAGGTCACACTTATTAATACTGACTTTTGCCTGAAGAAGCCATTTTGTTCAGAAAATTATGATTTTTTTAAATTTGGGTACATATTTTCTGTATGTTTTGTTTGTATCTTAATAAAAAGACTGAAAAATAAATATGGACAGTCATTAAAATTTTGCTAAAACAACAAATTTAATGGTGGCCTAAGGCTTTTGCACAGTACTGTATATGTTAATATATATTTATGTTATAGTAGTCAGTATGATTAAATTATATTTTTACACAATAGACATGCAGTTATGTAGAACTAAAATGTTAATTATACTGTCTTAAATTGCAAATAATAAACACAACAAGCAACATTAATTGCATTTTAAATTATATGCAAATGCAACCACAATTCAGAAAAAATTGGGACAGTATGGAAAATGCAAAGAAACAAACAAAGAGAGTAATTTGAAAATTCAATTCACCCTGTACTATATTGAAAACACATTATTAACACATTATTTAATGTTTTACTTTGTGAATTTAATGTATTTTTATGAAAATATACACTCATTTCAAATCTGATGCCTGGAACATGTTCCAAAAAAAGTTGGGACAGAGGCAATTTAGGACTAATAGCTATGTGACAAGTTGAAATATGAAAGTGATGTGAAAAAGGTGATGCAATCATTTAATCATAGTTTATAAGGAGCCTCCAAAAAAGGCCTAGTCCTTCAAGAGAAAGCATGGGTCGAAGCTCACCAATCTGCCAACAGATGTGTCAGCGAATAAGCCAACACCTTGAGAACAACATGGCATGGGTAACTTGCACATCTGTGAGGGTACCTTTAATGCAGAAGTATATGTATACATTTTGGAGCAACATATGCTGCCATCCAGATGTCATCTTTTCCAGGGATGTCTCTACATTTTCCAGCATGACAACTCCAAACCCCATTGTGCCCGGATTACAAGCGCATGGTTGCGTAAGCAGAGAGTACGGGTGCTAGCATGGCTTCCTGCAGTCTTGACCTGTGGCACATTATATAATAAGGCAACAAAGGCCCCATACAGTTGTGCAGCTTGCTAAACGTAACCAACTGTTGTCTTCAGTGCCCAAACTCGTAATAAGTGTTCTTAAAAGAAACAGTGATGTTACACAGGGGTAAACAGTGGACAGTCCCTACTTTTCTGGAGTGTGTTGCAGTCATCAGATTTGAAACGAGTGTATATTTTAAAAAAATTCATTAAATTAACAAAGTAAAAAATAAAATAATGTGTTAATAATGTGTTTTCAATATAGTACAGGGTGAACTAAATTTTCAAATTACTTTCTCGGGAATCGGGGGTTGTATTTAAACATTATGCATGCCACAAAACAATGCATCATTCTGAATATTTATTGTGTAGGGATTTAGCTTCTACAGTTAGTTTTAGGTTATGACAGATTAGGGACCAATGTTTAAATTATATGCATAGGCATGTACAATGCTGATTGCTTAAATCATTGTAGATATCTTAAAATGGATTTAATGGTTGCTTGCTATTATTTTAAACATAAACATATATTTTCAAATATATATTTATGTTTGAAAAATTAGCAAGCAACTATCAAATCCCTTTAAGATATCTACAATACTTTAAATATTCTACATTGTACATGACAATGCATATTTTGTCAAGGAGATGAGGTAAACGCTGGAGGGTTGGCAAAACCTCCCTGGGCCTATCCGGGCTCCTGGAACTCAGCACCGGACCAGATTTGAGCCCCGATACGCTGCTTCTATAAAGGGATGTCGAACGAGCAGGGTGCAGGGGATCAAGTTGCCTTTTTAGTATGTTGTCGGCAATTTGATAATGACCTTGAGATTCCACTTGTTTGGGGGGCTACCTTCTGGGAGAATGGGGACACTTTAAATCCGGTCCCCCATTTCTCCAAGAAGGTATCACCCACAAAGAAGTGGTTTCCCTAGGTGCCTCATCAAATTGCCGACAACATACTAAAAGGACGACTTGATATCATGCATACAATCATTTTAAGAAGCAGTGGAACGGGGCTCAATTCCTGTCTGGCACTAAGTTCCGGGAGCAAAGATAGACCGGCAAGGTTTTGCTGGCCCTTCGTTGGTCGGCTGCCTGCATTTTAGCGCATCTTTGTGACACATTATTTAAACATTGATAAATGTAAATATCCAATCAGTACCGTCATTATTTTGGCGCCAATGTGTGTTACTTGTAAACACAAGGAGGTTATCACTTCCGGTTTCCAAGTAACACAGGGTACGTTGTGGTAGTTATGGGGTTAATTATCTCCATATAAATACCATCTCACATTAAAAACAACCCTCCCTACATTATTCCCTATTGAAACAACACCTTGAAGCCCCTAAAACCTAAAATTATTGTTACTAATAGTGTGCTAGTCACCTGTGACAGCAAGTTTCAGAGAGGCAGATAAACATTGGCAGATGCTGCCTATGAATCACAGGTCTGAAATACTCTGTTAAATTATAAGCCCATTTTTATTTATTCTAATTTCTTATCTTGCACACTAACCCACAATAAATCTGTTTATAATGTTCATTCCTTGTTTTCTTTCAGATTGCCATTTAAAGCAACACATTATCTAAACTATTAATAAATTCATATGATAAACTGAAGTATTTTACATTCAAATGACTATATAAAAAAAGGTTAATGAACCCTTTAAAATTCAAGAAAAGGTTAATTAATAAACTAATGGAATATTTTTGTGTAAGATTAATAACATTTGTATTTATTTTAGATGATTTCTTAGTCTGAGTTAATACAGTCTTAAATGGTAGTGGAATATGGGACATCAGGTAAAAAACAATGATATTTTATTTTTTAATGTTAATGTTAATAATAAAGTTAAAGGGGCAGTACATTCCATCAGATTTGTAGTTAAAATGTTTAACTTTACATAATTAAATGATTTTGCAATATATCTCTATTATTTATTTTGCCCCATTTCATGTAATCTAGCTCTGAAAATTTAGCAGTTTTTAATTTGCAAAACTTGAAATGCACCCTGCTGACTTCTTAAGGCTAACTCTGCTACACATCTGTCCCTATTTGGATTTTTCAGCTAACAACTGCACAACAATGCATTTTTTGATAACTTTTTGACAGTGGCTAGCTTCATTGTCTGAACTGAAGCTCAGATTGGCTCCTCCATATTAAAGCAAATTGTGGGTGGAGTTTGGTTAATAAAAACAAAAAACTGTAATAGGGATGTTAATTTGTTTTAAACAAAACAATGACACTTGGTTGATATGTTATATTATAACAACAAAAGTATCTTGCAATTTCTAGGTGTTTACTGGCCCTTTAATACTTAGGTAGAAACCAAATACCTTGCTGTAGTGTAACATCCTTTAATTGTAATTTGCAGAACCCTTTTAAAGGAAAAATACTCACTTCACATTAAAACCAGCAAGGTGTTAACATGTGTACAAATTTCATTGTATGAAGTGAGAAAGAATTGTAAATGGGCATGAAACCCACTTTGTTTCTTTCATGATTTCACTTCTTTTTTTCAATTTGTTTTGTTGTCTTGGTATCCTTTGTTGAAAAGCATTCCTAGGTAGGTGCAGGAGCTCCTGATTGGTGCCTGCACAAATATGCCTTATGCTACCGGCTCACTAAAAGTTAAACTAGCTCCTAGTAGTGCATTGCCGTTTTTTTCACAAAGGACACCAAGAGAATGAAGCAAATTAGTTATTACAAATACAATGCGAAGTTGTTTAAATTTACATATTTATGAATCATAAAAGAAAAAGTTTGGGTTTCATGCCCCTTTAAGTTTTTATCAAAGCAGTAAACAATTACGATAATATATTAAAGGGACACTGTACCCAAAAATTTTCTTTCGTGATATAGATTGAGCATGAAATTTTAAGCAACTTTCTAATTTACTCCTATTATCAAATTTTCTTCATTCTCTTTGTATCTTTATTTGAAATGCAAGAATGTAAGTTTAGATGCCGGCCCATTTTTGGTGAACAACCTGGGTTGTCCTTGCTGATTGGTGGATACATTCATCCACCAATAAAAAAGTGCTGTCCAGAGTACTAAAACCAAAAAAAAAAGCTTAGATGCCTTCTTTTTCAAATAATGATAGCAAGAGAACGAAGAAAAATTGATAGTAGGAGTAAATTAGAAAGTTGCTTAAAATTGCATGCTCTTTCTGAATTACAAAAGAAAAATTTTGGGTACAGTGTCCCTTTAATATATGAACTGAGTATGAGCAACAAATAAATCAATAAACAACACTGACAAAAGCTGTAACAAAAAGGCAAGATTTGCTGTTTGAGAGGAAAAAAATTGTTTTCAAGAGATTAAAGGCATTGAAACAAAAAAATTTGCTCAAAAATTGTTTTCCAATAGATAAGTATACTCTTGTCAAACTGTTTCAATGGAAAGTATTGTTACTGTTAATGCCATATGAAGCCACTATAAATCCCTAAGATAAAATGCTCTAAAAAATAACATTTACATTAAAGACCTAAATACATATGTATAGTTTAGAGGAGAAAAGGGAGAGAAGTGATATGTCAGAAACCATCAAGTATAATAATTCCTATTGGGAAGGAGGACATAATCATCCACAGAATGCCCTATACTGCTGCTCTCCTAGGTTGTATATATATAATTATATATTTTTATTTCACTGTCAGCATAGAAACTTTGAAATAATTCATTTATATGTATAATAAAAAAACAAGCACATTTTTACTTTTAGTTACTTTTAGTTATTTATTAATTACATTAATTCATTTACAGTCTTGTACATTGTATGTGTGTAATATATTTTCAAATTAAAAAGTATATATAAGAACTGCCTTAATTACACTTAAATAATTAAAATCAGCTATCAAAAGCCTTACAAATGCTTGTGTCAAGATAATGAGAAACTTCTATTAAATATGTAAAATTGATTATGAAAATGTAAATATTCAAAGATATTGCAATATAAATTTTATTTAAATGTATATTGCTTGTAAGAATATGTACTCATTTTAATAAGTATTAATGTCATTTATTTAAAATGTTAGTGTGTTTGTATTGAATTTTGGCTAATTAAATATATATAGCAAAACTGTTTTCATTTTGTTAGTTATTGCAGAATGAGTACTTTTTCCTGTAAGGTTTTATACAGCAATAATATCTATGTCTAAGTACTTTTGTAAATAGTCTAACATATTTCTAAGTAATACATTCATTTGAGTAAAATAAAGATTTTAGTTCTGTATGAGAACATATTTAGGGCTAGATTACAAGTAGAGCGGTAACTACCGCTTGTGCTAGAGTAAAAATTGCGCTAGCGGTAAACCCTTTGCGTGAGTCGGGTTGCGCTAATATTACAAGTTGAAAGTTAAAATTTTTTGCTCTAGCGCTAATCCCGACTTGCAAAAAAAGGTTAACGCTAGAACAAGAACTTTCAACTTGTAATATCAGCGCAACCCGACTCACGCAAAGGGTTTACCGCTAGCGCAATTTTTACTCTAGCAAAAGCGGTAGTTACCGCTCTACTTGTAATCTAGCCCTAAATATGTTCTCATACAGAACTAAAATCTTTATTTTACTCAAATGAATGTATTACTTAGAAATATCTTAGACTATTTACAAAAGTACTTAGACATAGATATTATTGCTGTATAAAACCTTACAGGAAAAAGTATGCATTCTGCAATAACTAACAAAATGAAAATAGTTTTTTTTATATATTTTTAATTAGCCAAAATTCAATACAAACACACTAACATTTTAAATAAATGACATTTAATACTTATTAAAATGAGTACATATTCTTACAAGCAATATACATTTAAATGAAATTTATATTGCTTGCAATATCTTTAAATATTTACATTTTCATAAATCCCTTTTTACATATTTAATAGAAGTTTCTCATTATCTTGACACAAGCATTTGTAAGGCTTTTGATACATGATTTTAATTATTTAAGTGTAATTAAGGCAGTTCTTATATTTACTTTTTAATTTGAAAATATTTTACACACATACAATGTACAAGACTGTAAATGAATTAATGTAATTAATAAATAATTAAAAGTAACTAAAAGTAAAAATGTTGTGCTTGGTTTTTTTTTTGTTTTGTTTTTGTTTTTTTATTTATTATTTTTATTGTTAACAAAAGTTTCCAAGCAATACAAATATAATGACATATGACATTAATGAAAAGCCTGTATAGAGAATTAAGTCCTCACTTCAACCTGGATCTTTAAGTCTTATATTCAATTGTCCAGATATGTCATTTATTTGCCAGGTCAAATATCATGCGTGCATGACAAAATTATAGCGTTAATATCTTCTTTGTGGATACATGGAAACTAAAAAGGAATACAAACAGGTAATAAACAAACTTGAACAAACAAACAACAACAAAAAAAAAAATATAGGGCATCCTCTGGTTTAAAATTGGCATCCCTCCTTTTTTTTTTTTTTAAAGACAGACTCTCCAACAGTATGGTTGACTGGTTGCAAGCCTTGTAGTGAGCTGGCATCGACTAGTCCAGATCTGTTCTTATTCCCTCCTAAATGTATTATATGCAAGGGATATATTACACATGTAGCGTAGCTGAATTTAGGAGGGACTCATCCCATATAAACCTAGCATTTAGGAAGAAATCTAGCTTGTTGCGACAAAGGTATCCATATTGTTCTAGTGAGAATTGTTCCTCTACCTCCTCTATCCACATCCCTCTGGTGAGTGTGATAGATTTTTTCCAGTGACGCGCTATCAATCTTCTTGCGCTATTAAGGCCTATTTGTAAGTTTAATAATTTTAGCTGGCACGTTATCATGGGCAAATTGTTAATTAGGGCTAGGCTAGGGGTCAATGTAAATTCGGTTGAAATAAGCTGCTTGTAATGTAGTTCTATTGTTAACCACAGAGGGCGCAATTTATCGCAACTACACCACATATGTAGCAGATTGCCATGTTCACCACACCCTCGCCAGCAAGAACTGGACGTATTTGGATATATGCTATGCAGTCTTGATGGAGTCAAGTACCACCGGAGGAGAATTTTAAAATTTATTTCCAATATCTTTGGGGATGTAGAGGATTTTTTAACTGACCTGAAGATCTTTTCCCACGTGTTCTGTTCTATGTTTTCTGTTAGTTCAGTATTCCATTTTGAAGTGCAAGGTGGAGGGATAGCATGGAGGGAGTGGATGAGGATCTTACACAATGTCGAAAGTAATCCTTTTGGAATCATCCCACCGTAGCAAATTTGTTCAAACAGAGTGAGTTGTCTCAAGAGGTCTAACTTGTATGGAGATGTGTGAATTTAATGTTGTAATTGGGCATATTTCAGCCATTTTGTAAATCTCCCGTCTGCTATATTATTTAATTTGTCTCTCTCTAGAAGTTTGCCTGCCTCAGTGAAATTGCATAACGGAATTGTGTAGTCCCATTCCCTAAGTCTCTTGTAGCCTTTATCAAGCCCACCAACCATTTCTGCGTTTAAAGCTATCGGGAACAAAGGGGATCTTTTGGTAGAGATATGTGGTCTAGTGGCGACAATGTGGTCCCAATTCCTAAAAAGCTGTTTGTGTATGTCAAGTTGTTGACACTGACGTGGCCTGAGATTATTCGGGACCCAGCAAAGGGCATATACTAAGGGTGCTTTTAGTGGGTTTTTATTATACATATAAATGAATTATTTCAAAGTTTCTATGCTGACAGTGAAATAAAAATATATAATTAATATATACAACCTAGGAGAGCAGCAGTATAGGGCATTCTGTGGATGATTATGTCATCCTTCCCAATAGGAATTATTATACTTGATGGTTTCTGACATATCAAATGTAAAAAAGGCATGATCTAAATTCAGATATGGTCAGAAAAGGGTAATATGGATAATACTGCAATAACTCAGCTGAATGGTCAAGAAGGGGTTAACTCCTCATTCAGATACTGGGTCACTTTGGAATGTAGAAAGATCACATTACCAGACCCCATCCGATAAGGATGACCAGCTGGTTTAAGTAAAGAGCTATATAGAGATCATTTTGTGTGGCCAGAGGCCTTCCCTCCCCCGGCCACATGGCATGGTTGTAAACCATACCTTAAACAGTACAAGGGGGCTGGCATATGAGTGACCACATCATTGTGGGAGGGATAAAAAACTTACAATAAAAGAACCAGGAATACTGGGGCTCATTGTCTTTTATCTTTGGGATGATAATCAGTTAACATCAAGTAAGTACGGTACTTCTTGCTGACACATATACCTACAGCACACCATATTTTCACATAGACAGGCAAATGTATTAGTGTAATATTGATGTATAGTTCAGTGCTGTGTATTTATAAGTGATCTGCATATGTGTAATTATATTTAATCTGCATATTGTAATAATGTTTAATTAGCCTCATTGCAATAAAAGTTTTTGTATTGCTGAAGTAAGACTTTGCGAGTGATATTCTTGCAGGTAGTTTAATTAAGCTGGTGATTGTGTGTTAATATTTTATAGTGGGTATAATAATTCATAAGGGACTATTAAATGTAATATTAGCCTTTCGCTAAAGAGTATAGCAAACAGACACTAATGCCTAGATTTAGAGTTCTGCGTTAGCCGTCAAAACCAGCATTAGGGGGTCCTAACGCTGGTTTTGTCCTACCACTGGTATTTAGAGTCTTGTAGGTAAGGGTCTAATGCTCACTTTTCAGCCGCAACTTTTCCATACCGCAGATCCCCCTACGCCATTTGCGTATCCTATCTTTTCAATGGGATCTTTCTAACGCCGGTATTTAGAGTCTTGGCTGAAGTGAGCGTTAGAAATCTAACGACAAGACTCCAGCCACAGAGAAAAGCCAGGAGATAAGAGCTTTCTGGGCTAACGGCGGTTCATAAAGCTCTTAACTACTGTGCTCTAAAGTACAATAACACCCATAAACTACCTATGTACCCCTAAACCGAGGTCCCCCCACATCGCCACCGCTTTATTAAATTTTTCTAACCCCTAATCTGCACACCGCCGCCACCTACATTTTCCCTATGTACCCCTAATATGCTGCCCGTAACACCGCCGACACCTACATAATATTTATTAACCCCTAATCTGCCCCCCCCAATGTCGCCGCTACCTACCTAGAATTATTAACCCCTAATCTGCCGACCGGACCTCACCGCTACTCTAATAAATGTATTAACCCCTAAAGCTAAGTCTAACACACATACCCCCCTAAGTTAAATATAATTTTTATCTAACGAAATAAAAAAATTCTTATTAAATAAATTATTCCTATTTAAAGCTAAATACTTACCTGTAAAATAAACCCTAATATAGCTACAATATAAATAATAATTAAATTGTAGCTATTTTAGGATTTATATTTATTTTACAGGCAACTTTGTATTTATTTTAACTAGGTACAATAGCTATTAAATAGTTAATAACTATTTAATAGCTACCTAGCTAAAAGAAATACAAAATTACCTGTAAAATAAATCCTAACCTAAGTTACAATTAAACCTAACACTACACTATCAATAGATTAATTAAATAAACTACCTACAATTATCTACAATTAAATCAACTACAAAAAACAAACAAACACTAAATTACAAAAAAAAAAACACTAAATTGCAAAAAATAAAAAAAGATTACAAGAATTTTAAACTAATTACACCTACTCTAAGCCCCCCAAAAAATAACAAAGCCCCCCAAAATAAAAAAATGCCCTACCCTATTCTAAAATAAATATTTTACAGCTCTTTTACCTTACCAGCCCTTAAAAGGGCCTTTTGCAGGGCATGCCCCAAAGAATTCTGCTCTTTTGCCTGTAAAAAAAAAAACATACAATACCCCCCCAACATTACAACCCACCACCCACATACCCCTAATCTAACCCAAACCCCCCTTAAATAAACCTAACACTAAGCCCCTGAAGATCTCCCTACCTTGTCTTCACCACGCCAGGAATCACGATTTGTCCAGAAGAGGGTCCGAAGTCTTCATCCAATCCGGGCGATGTCTTCATCCAAGCCCAAGCGGGGGCTGAAGAGGTCCATCATCCGGCTGAAGTCTTCATCCAAGCGGGGGCTGAAGAGGTCCATCATCCGGCTGAAGTCTTCTATCAAGCGGCATCTTCAATCTTCTTTCTTCTGGATCCATCTTCATCCCGCTGACGTGGAACATCCTTCTTCCCCGACGGACTAACGACGAATGAAGGTTCCTTTAAGGGACATCATCCAAGATGGCGTCCCTTCAATTCCGATTGGCTGATAGGATTCGATCAGCCAATCGGAATTAAGGTAGGAATAATCTGATTGGCTGAAGGAATCAGCCAATCTGATTGAAGTTCAATCCGATTGGCTGATCCAATCAGCCAATCAGATTGAGCTTGCATTCTATTGGCTGATCGGAACAGCCAATAGAATGCGAGCTCAATCTGATTGGCTGATTGGATCAGCCAATCGGATTGAACTTCAATCTGATTGGCTGATTCCATCAGCCAATCAGATTATTCCTACCTTAATTCCGATTGGCTGATAGAATCCTATCAGCCATTCGGAATTGAAGGGATGCCATCTTGGATGACGTCCCTTAAAGGAACCTTCATTCGTCATTAGTCCGTCGGGGAAGAAGGATGTTCCGCATTGGTGGAATGAAGATGGATCCGGAAGAAAGAAGATTGAAGATGCCGCTTGATAGAAGACTTCAGCTGGATGATGGACCTCTTCTGCCCCCGCTTGGGCTTGGATGAAGACATCGCCCGGATTGGATGAAGACTTCGGACCCTCTTCTGGATGGATCGGTGATACCCGGCATGCTGTAAAATATTTATTTTAGAATAGGGTAGGGCATTTTTTTATTTTGGGGGCTTTGTTATTTTTTTAGGGGGCTTAGAGTAGGTGTAATTAGTTTAAAATTCTTGTAATCTTTTTTTATTTTTTGTAATTTAGTGTTTTTTTTGTAGTTTAGTTGATTTAATTGTAGATAATTGTAGGTAGTTTATTTAATTAATTTATTGATAGTGTAGTGTTAGGTTTAATTGTAACTTAGGTTAGGATTTATTTTACAGGTAATTTTGTATTTCTTTTAGCTAGGTAGCTATTAAATAGTTATTAACTATTTAATAGCTATTGTACCTAGTTAAAATAAATACAAAGTTGCTTGTAAAATAAATATAAATCCTAAAATAGCTACAATATAATTATTATTTATATTGTAGCTATATTAGGGTTTATTTTACAGGTAAGTATTTAGTTTTAAATAGGAATACTTTAGTTAATAAGAGTTAATTTATTTCGTTAGATAAAAATTATATTTAACTTAGGGGGGTGTTAGTGTTAGGGTTAGACTTAGCTTTAGGGGTTAATACATTTATTAGAGAAGCGGTGAGGTCCGGTCGGCAGAGTAGGGGTTAATAATTGTAGGTAGGTAGCGGCGACATTGGGGGCGGCAGATTAGGGGTTAATAAATATAATATAGGGGTCGGTGGGGGTTAGGGGCAGCAGATTAGGGGTTCATAGGGATAACTTAGGTTGCGGCGGTGTACGGAGCGGCAGATTAGGGGTTAATTGTATAATGCAGGGGTCAGCGATAGCGGGGGCGGCAGATTAGGGGTTAATAAGTGTAAGGTTAGGGGTTTTTAGACTCAGGGTACATGTTAGAGTGTTAGGTGCAGTCATAGGAAGTGTTTCCCCATAGGAAACAATGGGGCTGCGTTAGGAGCTGTACGCTGCTTTTTTGCAGGTGTTAGGTTTTTTTCAGCTCAAACTGCCCCATTGTTTCCTATGGGGAAATCGTGCACGAGCACGTTTTTGAAGCTGGCCGCGTCCGTAAGCACCGCTGGTAATGAGAGTTGCAGAGGCAGTAAATTATGCTCTACGCTCCCTTTTTGGAGCCTAACGCAGCCCTTCTGTGAACTCTAAATACCAGCGTTGTTTAAAAGGTGCGGGGGGAAAAAAGCACGCGTAGCTAACGCACCCCTTTGGCCGCAGAACTCTAAATCTAGCCGTTTGATTTATAGAGTCGTAGTTACCATTCAAATTCAGTTATTTCATCACCTCTCTCCCTTTTCTCCTCTAAGCTATACATATTTAGGTCTTTAATGTAAATGTTATTTTTTAGAGCATTTTATCTTAGGGATTTATAGTGGCTTCATATGGCATTAACAGTAACAATACTTTCCATTAAAACAATTTGACAAGAGTATACTTATCTATTGGAAAACAATTTTTGAGCAAATTTTTTTGTTTCAACACCTTTAATCTCTTGAAAACTACTATTTTTTTCCTCTCAAACAGCAAGTCTTGCCTTTGCGTGAGTCGGGTTGCGCTGATATTACAAGTTGAAAGTTAAAAGTTTTTGCTCTAGCGCTAATCCCGACTTGCAAAAAAGGTTAACGCTAGAGCAATTATTAAAAAAGTTAAAAAAATCAACACTCTACTCGTGTGCTAACCCAAATCACTATAAGCCCCTACTGTAATAACCCCTAAACTGCCACATAGCCCACCACAAACTTCCCATTACACTATAAACCCCTAAACCGTCATCCCCCTACATCGCAAAGTAACTAAATAAACTATTAACCCCAAACCACCATCCCCCACATAGCAAACACTAAACTTTACTATTAACCCCTAAACCGTCAACCCCTGTAACAACCCAAAAATATAATACCCAAAAATTACAAAATAAATCCTAACTACCATAAAAAATAAAAAAAATACCTGTAAAAATAAATCAAACCTAATCTTTAAAACAAAACCTAATGTTACAAAAATAAAAAAACCCTTACATTACAAAAAATAAAAAACCCTAACAATAAAGAAAATAAAAATCTCTAAAATTACAGAAAAAGTAATTACCCCCCAAAAATAAAAGAATGAATCCTATTCTAATAAGCCTTAAACAACAACCCCAAAGAAAAAAAAAACCCCTATTCTAAAAATAAACTACCTATAGTCCTTAAAAGGGTCTTTTGTAGGAAATTGCTCTAAAGCGATCAGCTCTAGTGATGTTGCGAATTGTTCGCCGGCGAATAGTTCCCGGCGAACATAACTTGTTCGCCTTCGCAGCGGCGGGCGAACATATGCGATCCGCCCCTATTCGTCATCATTGAGTAAACTTTGACCCTGTATCTCACAGTCTGCAGACACATTACAGCCAATCAGCAGCAGACACTCCCTCCCAGCTCCTGGGCAGCAGCCATTTTAGATTCATTCTGATCCTGCATTGTTAGTGAGAGGAGGGACAGTGTAGCTGCTGCTGATTTTTAGGGAAATTGATAGCTAGGCTAGTGTATTCAGTGTCCACTACAGTCCTGAAGGACTCATCTGATCTCTGCTGTTTGGACAGCACCCCAAAAAGCCCTTTTTAGGGCTAGAACATCAGTCTTTTTTTTGTTTTTGTTTTTTGCCTGTGTAATTTTGACTGTGAAACATCAGTCTGCTAGTGTAATCTAATAGCAGTTGCCTGCCTGCCAGCGTGTGTGCCAGGCCCACTTGCCAACTAGTGCCACCACTCATATCTGTTGCAACACTAGTGTAAATATTTAAAAAAAAAAACTTTTTTGACTGTGAAACATCAGTCTGCTAGTGTAATCTAATTGCAGTTGCCTGCCTGCCACCGTGTGTGCCAGGCCCACTTGCCAACTAGTGTCACCACTCATATCTGTTGTAACAGTAGTGTAAATATTTAAAAAAAAACTGAAAAAAGGGGCAGTTTGCAGAGGCTTAGATACAAGATAATCACAGAGGTTAAAAGTATATTATTATAAATGTGTTAGTTATGCAAAACTGGGAAATGGGTAATAAAGGGATTATCTATCTTTTAGAACAATAACAATTCTGGTGTAGAATGTACCTTTAAACGGGGAGTTTGGTCTGTCACTGTGAAGCGGGCGTAACCCTTACACTACATGATCGATACAACATCATACCTGATGTTTTAAAGCACGTTATTCCAAACTATATAGGAATGTTAGGTGATTTATACCCTTTATGGCATAAAACCAGACTCTGCATCAACTATGTAATTTTCCATGGGAGTTTTGCCATGGATCCCCCTCCGGCATGCCACAGTCCAGGTGTTAGTCCCCTTGAAACAACCTTTCCATCACTATTGTGGCCAGAAAGAGTCCCTGTTGGTTTTAAAGTTCGCCTGCCTATTGAAGTCAATGGCGGTTTGCCCGGTTTGCGAACAGTTGCGGAAGTTCAAGTCCGCCGTTCGCGAACCGAAATTTTTAGGTTCGCGACATCACTAATCAGCTCTTTAGTTAAAAACCCCACTAGCCCCTCTAACATTACACCCCCCACCGCCCAACCCCCCAAAATAAAAATAAATAATTACAAAGCGCCCTGAAAAGGGCATTTGGATGGGCATTGCCCTTAAAATGGCATTCAGCTCTTTTTCTGCCCCAAAAAATAAAAACCCTAATCTAAAAAAAAAAATCCCACTCAAAAAAACTAACACTAACCCCAAAGTTGAAACTCATCGATGATGGCGGCGTTTTTTTTTTTTTTTAAGGGGTATCAGAATAGGATTTATTCTTTTATTTTTTGGGGTTATTACTTTTTTATTTTCTGTAGTTTTAGGGTTTTTTATTTTTTGTAATATTAGGGGTTTTATTTTTTTTAATGTTAGGTTTTTTGTTAAGAAATGTTAGGTTTTGTTTCAAAGGTAAGATTAGTTTGTATTTATCTTTACAGGTAAGCTTTTTTTATGGTAGTTAGGAATAATTTTGTAATTTTTGGGTATTATATTTTGGGTTAAGTTAGGGTTTTTTAGGTTAGAGGGTTTAGATAATAGTTTATGACTTTGCGATGTGGGGGATGGCAGTTTAGGGGTTAATAGTTTATTTAGGTAGTTTGCAATGTGGGAAGATGGCGGTTTAGGGGTTAATGGTGTGTTTAGTGTAACTATTTCACCTAGACAAACTTTTAGTTCACGTAAAAAGTTTGATCGGTAAATGTGATTGCACTTCCATGATCACATTTAATTTCAACTTGTAATACAAGTACAAGTACTTTGCACTTTACACTCCCAATAGAAAATATGTGGAGCGTAAATTACAGCAAGTTTGTGGAAATGAATTTGCAGTAATTTTTATAGCGTTCTACTTGTAATATGGATTAGAGCGTAAAGAGACACTGCAACCTCATGATCACGTTTACACTCCTAGCGCTATCGATAGCGCTAAACTTGTAATCTAGCCCTTAATGTATTTAGCACTCCCGCTCGAGCATAAACTACGCTAGAAGGAGACTTTTTGCATGCTCGTGTTACAAGTTGAAACTAAAAAGTTTGCGCCCAAACATAAACTCGATGCGCAGTAAAAATATATTGTGACCGCATTAACTTCTTTACCCATAGGAGCCGATTTAACAAAGTGTGAGCGAGCATATGCTGTTGGCATTTATCATTGCACAAGCAGTTCTGGTGAACTGCTTGTGCAATGCTGACCCCTGCAGATTTGCGGCCAATCGGCCACTAGCAGGGGGTGTCAATCAATCTGATCGTATGCGAGCGGGCGGATTTATGTCTGCCGCCTCAGAGGAGGTGTACGTGTTAAGGAGCAGCGGTTTTAAGACTGATGCTTCTTAACTCCTGTTTCCGGCGAGCCTGAAGGCTTGTGTGGAAACAGTTACATTCAGGGCCATTCCGCCCTTGTTAAATCGGCCCCATAGACTTCAGTGGAGTGGGAAAACTGGGGGGGAAAAATAACACTTTACTCGTGTATATATATATATATGAAAATATATATTTAAAAATACTTAGAACATATTCCCCTATGTGAAGAACATTGGACTGTGAAATATTTACAGTACATATACAGTTAAACAGATGATTGAATATTAATAGTGAATACAAATTATTTTTATGTTTACAGGCATTTGACTGCAAAGGGCTCCAATGTATATATATATATATATATATATATATATATATATATATATATATATATATATATATATGTGTGTGCCTGTGTTTTATAGACATGTATTTTATACAAAAAAAATGTATCACAATGATTAAGAAGTAATACAAAAATGTAATAAAATGAATATATAAAAATATGTTAATCAAATGTAGAGAATCTCATACCGACCATAAAAATGATCTAATATCAAGTCAAAAGGGTCCTCTGATTAGAATAAAAAAGCAGTTTTTATTTAAAATGGTCCACTGAAGAATTCCTCAAAAAGAAGTGAGAACAGTCATAGCGTAAATCTGTGTTAATTAATGTGGACCATGTGAAATAAAGACTGCTTTATTGTTCTAATCAGAAGACTCTTTTGACTTAATGTTAGATCATTTATATGGTTGGTATGAGAGTCTCTACATTTGATTAACACAATTTTATAGATATGTATTTTACATGAATATTATCAAATATATATAGAAATATATATTTAAAAATAAAAAGTCAGCCTGACATATGATAAATCGGCCCCAAGTGCCAACATTTTCATTTATCTGGTTAAGGTTTTGCTGGTTATTTCTTTACTTGCTTTTGTGCTGATTGTGGCTGAGTCAATTTTTGCTGAATTTAGTTTTTGCTGTTTCTATGATCTTTTATGGTTGATTTTTCTATTTTTGGATATTTAAAAAAAAAAAAAAAAAAAAGTTGTTTTATTTTGAGTTTGCTTGGTCAACTGTAAAAAGACAAATGATGATGTTTGTGAAGGACATACAAAATAATGGAATTAATATTTAAATGCAAATAACTTTAACAGTTAAAAGTAGCTACACACCTGGGGTAAAGAACAGCTAACTTGCAAAGGGGAGAATTAATTTTACAGTTCACATATCTTAGTTTTTCTATTAAGCAAAATACAGTATGATCTGTAGCTTGAAAAAAACAACTGCTTCACACATAAGAGAACCCTGCAGAAAGTATTTTAAAAGCAGACAGTGTGCGTACGTCTTGCATTTCTATCAAAAATTTTAATGTTTGAGAAATACCATCTGTCACAAACAAAAAGTAGAGTTTAGTCATAGATGAAAAGAGTTTCTGAAACTGACATTTATCTTTAGATTCCTGTGCTAATAGATAGCACGGCTCAGCAAATGTCACTGGGAATGAATAAAGTTTTGCAAACCTTCTATTCTTACAGTTAAAAGACATTTTGATGACCTCCTTGTCAGGCAGCACTTTTCGAATAGAAGAAAAACTATTTAAGACATGATTGTTTCCATTTTGAAAATAACTAATCCAAAATAACAATATTGCAATGCACAACTGCAAATATCTTTAAATCTAAAATTATGTAAAATACGCAAGCCGATTACATGTGATCTTCAGATTGAATGCTTGGCTGAAAAACCTTAGAAAAATATGTTAGATCATCTATTATTGCACTATTGTATTCATAGAAAATATTTTTAACCCGGTAAGTGAGGTAAACACATAATTAAAGTCAGCTCCAGAGCAGCAATTCACTACTGGGGCTAGCTAAGCGCGTATGGTGAACCACTGATATGATGCATATGTGTGTAGCCACCAATCAGTCAGTTAACTCCCAGTAATGCATTGGTCCACCTAACCCTACCTAGGTATGCTTTTCAACCAATGATACAAAAAAGAACAAAGTAAAATTGCTAATAGAAGTAAATGGGAGCCTAAATAAGAAACCCATAGAAAAGTCTGATTGCCTCATATCTAATAAGCTAAGCAATACCAATCATATATAGGTGCATACAATTTTATCAACCCACACAAATAAACTGAAAGCCTCTTATATTTTTTGTGATGATAATATATTCTGGAACTCATACTTGTAATTCATTCATGTTTTTTTGAGAATCTAATTATTTTCATTTTCAGTCTCAGGAAGCATTGAGGGATATTAAAAACATTTTTTTATTTGTGTCATATATATTTTAAAATGTATTGCTTTTTTGTTAAATGGATTTTCCTGTGCAATTGAAGGCCTTAAATATCAGAATCAGGATTTTTTTTTATTCTGGAGGTAAGAGGAAGCCAGTGAAGGGACTGGCAGAGAGGTGCAGCAGATGAGAAGCAATGTGTAAGGAAGCTCAACTTGGCAGAAGCATTCATTATGGATTTTAAAGGAGATGGCAACTAGGAAGACCTGAGAAGATGGAGTTGCAATAGTGAAGGCTGGAGATAATAAGAGACTTGATTAAAATCTTAGTTGTGTCTTGTGTGAAGAAGTGGCAAATTTTGTTGATGTTTTTAAGGTGTAAATGGATGTGAAGAGAGAAAGAAAGATCTGAGTCAAGTGTGACTCCAAGACATTGGGCATGCAGGGTTTGGGGTAATGATGTTTTCAACAATTATATAGCAAGAGGACATCCAAGATGAAATATTAGAAAGACAGTTAGAAACACAAATTAGCAAGGAGGGGGATAGGTCTGGTGCAGAGACATAGATTTGGGTGTCATCGGCATAAAAATTATATTAAAAACCTTGGGACTAATTAGAAGTCCCTATATCGACAATAGAAATCATAACGGCCCTTAAACAAATGCCCACCAGAAAGATCCCAGGCCCTGATGGATTTATGGTCCAATATTATAAGAAATTTGCACCTATCTTGATTCCACATTTGTGCTCACTCTTTAACAAAACAGATCGACAACATCCCTTTCCTACTGCTATGTTGGAGGCCCACATTTCAGTAATTCCAAAACCTGGAAAGCAAATGGATGATCCAGCCAACTTCCGTCCCATTTCATTACTAAATTTGGACATTGCTACTCGACTCAATAGATTCCTTCCACAGCTTATACATCTTAATCAGTTGGGCTTTGTACCCCACAGGGAGGCAAGAGATAATACTATCAAGGTGTTAAACCTATTAGAATATTCTCAAACTCACAACACCCCCTCAATCTTCCTAGCTATCGACGCCGAAAAGGCCTTCGATAGACTGGACTGGTTATTTTTAAAATCCACTTTAGATAGATTTGGTATTGGCGAGAAGCTCATAGGAAAATTGTTTGCCTTATACCATGCGCCAAAAGCCCTCAAATTAAATGTCTCCTTGTCAGACCCTTCCCCATTTATAACGGGACAAGGCAGGGATGCCCTCTCTCGCCCTTACTGTTTGTGATGGCCATGGAGATTTTAGCGGCTAATGTAAGACACAATAAAGAGATACGAGGGATTCAAATAGGTGACACACAATATAAGACAACATTGTATGCTGCCGATGTCCTTTTTACACTGACCTCCCCGCAGCAGTATCTTCTGCCGCTTATGTCGGAAATCAAAATTTATAGTACCTTGTCAAATTATAAAATAAATATATCCAAATCAGAATTTATGGGAGTAGGACTAACCGAGCAGATAAATAGTCAAATTAAAGCACAGTAACTCAATAAAATACTTAGGGATTCAGCTAGCAAAATCATTCCACTCACTGTTTATGTTGAACTATCAAAACCTCATTAAAACGATCCAAGCAGACTTGCAAACTTGGCAAAACAAATATTTATCCTGGTTGGGAAGGATACACGCCTTCAAAATGAGCATTCCTCCCCGGTTTTTATACTTATTTCAGACAGTACCAATCCAATTACCTTCACACTATATACACACGGCGCAAGCATTAGCCAACGCATTCATCTGGGCACATAAAAAACCCAGGATAGTTAAACCCATATTATATAGGTGTCGGGACAGAGGAGGATTGGGAGTTCCTAATCTGGAATTATATAAACAGGCGGCACAATTGACCAGGATTGTAGACTGGAGCAAAAATGCCCAAAATAAGGAATGGGTGAAATTAGAACATGACTTAGCCAATACAAAAAGTTTAGGTGCAATTTTCTGGACATCTAGACAACACAGGAATATTTTAACACCCATCCCTACATTAATTAGAGATACCTGGACCACTTGGGAAGTCTTTATCAGACCTCAACATGGTATTTCTACAATTCCTTCACCACTCACTCCCATACTTCATAACCCAGAATTTCCCTCTCACCAGCATATCTGGGTGGATAACTCATATAATGTAACAGTAGGTCTGCCATGTCACTCGGTAATAGAGCAAGGGACCATAATAGCAAAGGCATCGTTAATAGACAAGGGTATTCCATATTTTCACAGATGGTATGAATATCTCCAATTGTCGCACTTCATCAATCAAAACAAAGACAAACCTAACTTGGTTAGAAATCTCACTCCCTTTGAACTTCTATGTGGGTCAACTAGTTCTATGAAGGGCACTCTGTCAGCAATATATAAGATTTTAACAGACATACATTCCAAGAATTCCCCCTCATACACTAAAGCTTGGGAGTTGGAAAGGGGCATACAAATCCAGACAGAGACTTTGAACATTATTTTCCAACAGATGGGTAAATCACCCTCCTCTGTAAGCATTACTGAAACTAATATGAAACTCTTGGGAATATGGTATCTTTCCCCTAGTAGATTAGCTAAAATTTATAAGCAAGCAGACCCTCTATGTTGGAGAAATAGTAAGCAGGTAGGCACACTGTTCCATATCTGGTGGGAATGCCCCGTATTGCAACCCTTCTGGCAAGATATACACATAGAAATACAAAATGTTCTCTCTCATAAGATTCCATTCGATCCTCTAATCTTATTGTTTAATAGGCCACCGGGGATTAAATGCAAGTATAAGTCCACATTATTATATATCATGCTTAGCAGCACCAAGCAACTGATTCTGCGACTATGGAAGCAGCAAGTGACACCATCAAAGATACATTGGAGATAAAATACCACTATCACAAAAACCAATTGCGTCATGATCCTTTATTGGGAAACATATATCCACAAAGTATATACGCCTCAAGGGAATTTAGACAGCACTACCATTAACCCATCTCACTCAGACACAGCCAATAAGTAAAGACCAGCCCTGTAATGCTTTGATCTCATATTGCATGATAAAAATTGTATTACAGATGTTCCAGATAAGAAGTGAATTTATGTTATGTTATTTTTAGTTCTGTTAATTGTTTTTTTTTTTGGTTTGAAAAAAAAAAGAGAAAATTTCTTCAAGCTTTATACGAGTGACTTCCTCAAAGGACAATACGGTTCTTGATATTTTTAGAATTTCATAATGATGTCAATTTATATACCATTATTGTCTATGCAATGAGAAATTTGTATGGTTATATTTACATGTCAATAAAGCTTTTAAAAACAATAAAAAAAACATAAAAAAAAAAAAACCTTGGGACTTAAAGTGACATGAAACTCAATTTTTTTTCTTTCAATATTCAGAAAGAGCATGTGATTTTAAACAACTTTCCAGTATACTTGTATTATTTAATTTGCTTCCTTCTCTTGTTATCTTTTGCCGAAAGGTTTATCTAGGTAAGCTCAGGAGCAGCAAGGAACCTAGGTTCTTGCTGCTGATTGTTTGCTGCATATATATACCGATTGTCATTGGCTCACCCATGTGTTCAGTTAGAAACCAGTAGTACATTGCTGCTCCTTCAGAAAATGATACTAGGAGAATGAAGCAAATTTGATAATAGAAGTAAACTGGAAAGTTGTTTAAAATTGTATGTTCTACCTATATCATGAAGGAAAATTGTTGGGTGTCATGTCCCTTTAAGTAAAGAACCTATGAATGATGTATAAAGTCTTAAGAGAAGCAGATCAAGGACAGAGCCTTGTACCCTGAAAGTGGTAAAGATGCAGAGGATGTGCCCGAGAAGGTTACAATAAAGGTCCGGTTAGACAGGTAGGAGGAGAACCACGAGAGGGCTGTGTTGCAGATACCAAAGGATTGGTGTGTTTGAAGCGAGAGAGGGTGGTCAACAGGATCAAAGGCTGCAGACAGATCAAGAAGGATTAACATAGAAAAGTCGCCTTTAGATTTTGCTGTAATTAGTAGGGATGTGCATTTGTTTATTCGTAATGAAAATAGATATTCATTTTTTTTTTTTTTTAACTAAACAAATATCCGAATGAATGCACTAATTTAAAGAAAAAATGAATATAATTTGAGTACTAATCTTCTTCATAGACTTTTAGGCAGCACTAATGCTCCTAGTAGTGCGACTCCCCAGTGCGCTATAAGTACATTAGCATGGAGGATCTCTTTTCCATTAGGGCAGGTAGTGGGGTGCGCTTATCGGACCTTCTTTAAAGAATCCAGGGCTACGTTAATAAGAGAATTAGGGCCTGGACTCTTAAGAAAGGTCAACTTAGAGCACCCACTCCCACCTGCACTAAAGGAGATTGGGATGATTTTAATCCGCCACACGTTAGGTAGCGGAGAGGCTAAGTAGCTGCGGTCTTAAGGGCACAGCTACTTAACTAGCATTTTAAGCTTGCTCACGAAAGCCTGAAATTGGTTGGACCCTGAAACTAAATCTACAGCTTAATAAATGGGACTCCTTGTTTGCTGCATTTGTTTTTAATATCCACCAATTGCCTCATTTGGAATGACCAATCTGTGCTTGAGTCTTTAGGCAACAAAGCTAGCCATGGCAAGTATGTTAGTATAAAGTGCATTGTTTTGCAGTTCTTTCATGTTAAAAGCATTAATATAGCAGGGTTAGCCTGAAATGTTTGGGGTGTGCTATTTCAGTTCTGGAATAAAAAACAAAAACAAATTCAAAGCTAAATGATTTGAAAAGAGGGCAAATAAATAATGAAAGTATATTTTTATTGTTGTTTCACTGTGCATAGCTAAATCATATATATTAAAATATCAAGGTGTTTATTGTTCTTTTCAAAATAGATAGCTGTAAAATAACAGGTACAAACCCCCAAATCCAGAATTCCAAAATCCAGAATTATTCCAAAATACTAAATATTTCATTAATATTTTTTATAAATATATAAAATTATTCAAAATGATGATTTTCTCCTCCAGTAAGCCTCAGTCTTCTGTGCCTGCATCTTTGGTTTGGTTTTTGTGTTCTTTTATGTTTGTTTGTTTGTTTTTTTAAATATTTTTTTTTATTAAAGGGACAGTCTACTCAATAATTTTGATTGTTTAAAAAGATTGATAATCCCTTTGTTACCCATTCCCCAGTTTTGCATACCCAACACAGTTATATTAATATACTTTTGACCTCTTCGATTACCTTGTATCTAAGCCTCTGCAGACTGCCCCCTTTTTTCAGTTCTTTTGACAGACTTGCATTTTAACCTATAAGTGCTCTTTCTTAAGTAACTCCATGGGAGTGAGCACAATGTTATCTATATGGCACACATGAACTAGTGCTTTCTAGCTGTGAAAAACGGTAAAATGCACTGAGATAAGAGGCAGCCGTCAAGGGCTTACAATTAGCTCTTGAGCCTACCTAGGTTTAGCTTTCATCAAAGAATGCCAAGAGAACAAATTTGATGATAAAAGTAATGTCCAAAGTTGTTTAAAATTGCATGCCCTATCTGAATCATGAAAGTTTAATTTTGACTAAAATGTCCCTTAAAGGTTTCTAAATAGAATACAACAAAAGAAGCACAATAATTACGGTATCCACAGGTTTTTATATTCTGCAATCTATCTTTACTTAAAACAACAACTATTACATTTCTGATTACAGTCTTGTACTATCTTTCTGATGTTTCTATGTATATGTATGTTACAAAGGTATACCACTACCTTTAGGTTGCATGTATAAGCTGTATTGTATAAGCTGTATTTTGACATGTAATTATTGCCAATTGACATAAGATATTGTTTACATTGGCTCCCATTCCCTCTCCATGCTGTCCCATTTTACAGGTGCAAATATACAAATACTGTATTCTGAAATCCAAACCTTTTTATGGTACCAAACAGTTTGGATAAAGGGTTTTGTACCTATATCGTTATCACGCAAAGATGCAGAGTTTGATATGGCATTCTCAAATAAATCTAGGATCGAGCTAATATTGTTGCTATTAATAATTTTAGGCAGGCTGAGAGTTGTTAAAACAGCTGCTGATAAAGAGAACACAATCCAGTTTATAAATGTCAAATTTTCATTTTTTCACTAGCCAAATTATCACAAAGGGAGGTTTTTGGCTCAGAGGTGAAAAATAATCATTTGCACTCAGTTTATATTAAGCGTATTAATACTAGGCAGGTTAAGATCTATCAAATATCAAACATTTGTCCAATCATATCAATATTTAAAGAAACAGTGAGCACTTTGAGATTCTAATATAAATATTTTTTTATGAACATTAGAGAAAAACAAACAAACTTGGTAATATAATATTATTTTGCAAGCTTGTGCTGTATTGTAAGCCTGAAGATTTAGTTTTCCAGGGTAGAAAATTGGAACTGCACACCCCACAAGCCTAACCCTGACAATATTTGTTCCTATCTGGCATCTGTATATATTATAAAATAAGGGACTGTAAAACATTAGAGATTTTACTAACAAAATTATATGTCTGGCTTACTACAGTAACAAGTTCTGCTTAGCTCCTCCGAATAGTGGTTTCAAGTGGTTGGAAGGTTTAGTCTATTAAAAACAGTTGTAGCAGAAAAAGTGTAAATGCATTAAAGGGACAGTCTAGTCAAAAATAAACTTTCATGATTCAGCTAGGGTATGTCATTTTAAACAACTTTCCAATTTACTTTTATCATCAATTTAGCTTTGTTCTCTTGGTATTCTAAGTTGAAAGCTAAACCTAGGTAGGCTCATATGCTAATATCACAACTAGAGGGCGTTACTTCATGTGTGCCATATAGATAACATTGTGCTCATGCCCGTGGAGTTACCTAGGAGTCAACACTGATTGGCTAAATTGCACGTTTGTCAAAAGAAGTGAAATAAGGGGGCAGTTTGAAGAGGCTTAGATAAAAGGTAACCACAGAGGTAAAAATATATTAATATAACCGTTTTGGTTTTGCAAAACTTGGGAATAGGTAATAAAGAGATCATCTATCTTTTAAAACAATAAACATTCTGGTGTATACTGTGCCTTTAAAAAATGTTTCTACCCTACAAACGTGTTAGTTGTGAGATGTAAGTGCTTCATCAGGGTTGTCTTATGATTTTCAAATTGAGGATGTTCCATGCCATTAGAAATGTGTAAGATAACCCAGTTACTATGTGGTTTTCAAGAGATTGTGAACTGCATAAACTTCACTAGTACTTAGACAATTTTTAATGCATTTTATCCTGTTTTGAAGAATATTTTTTTGCTGCTTGCCCTTTTTTCTGTGAGCTTAGTTCACATAGTAAACATATGGTGGTTATTGCTTATTTATTTAAAAGCTAAAACAGTGGTTCGAATCACACTTTGAAGCTATGAAACATAAGGACCTAAAATACAATCATTAGAATATATATTTATAATGGAAATTGAGCATTTAGACATTAACAAAATGTTAATTATAAGTTAAAGTAAAATGAAAAGAAATAAAGTGGACAACTAACAAATTCATATGTTGGTTATATGAAATGTTGTGCATTACAATACTTTATTTAGTCATCATCAATATTACATCAGTTGGTTACCATAATTTACTATTGCATTGACCAAATATAGGGTCATATTACAAGTGGCACACTATTAAGCACTTTTACGCAAGTTTAAATTTTGCTAGAAGTAAGTTTTTACGTGTCAGGTAGCGCACATATTACAATATAAAGTTTGTACGCGAGTGAAACTCGGTGCACGTTAACCAAAGGACTTATCGAATATCGCAACTGCGCTAATAATTTATTGTCCCCATAGGCTTCAATGGAGAGCACAGAAGAAAAACCTAAAAATTATCGCTTGCACGCTCACCCAACAGGAGTTGAGTTAATAATATTTTACATTCCATTGATCTTTACATACAGAAAATGTTGTTTTGTTGTAAATATACACACACACACACATACATATATATATAAATAAAACACAGGAATATGCGTAACGTGCTTCGTGTTTCATGCTTTAGGTCTAACCTGGTGTTGAGTAATCGCACATGAAGAATTAGTAATCTTAAAGTGTGTTCTTGAAAAATTAAATATAAAATATTAAAATATTAATAATATTCAAAAATGATCATAGATACTGTAAAACAATTTGGGTTAGATTAGAAGTGGAGCGCTAAATTATTGCCCATTTGCGGGCATTGCAAGTGTCTGGTTATTGGTACCATGAACTTGTGGTAGCAATTTGCACTCCACAAATTAACCCGAGAGTAGCTCTCTGGTTAAATTTCTAAAAGCGCCCCAAATAATAAAAAAAAAAACAGCACAAGGCAGTTTTGGGGTTTTAAAGTTGATGGGGTGGGGCGCTGAAAAGTGCCTTTACATTGAGGTCTATAGAAACTGTGTGTTCCCATAGACCGCAATGTAAATATATATATATATATATATATATATGTATATATATATATAATGTGTTAATTTGTGTAATATACACATATATATGTATATATATTCATATACATATAGCGAACAGAAAACAGCACTCTCTGGACTTAACAGCAAATAATCACTTTATTCTGTAACGTTTCGGGGAATGCTCCCCTTCATCAGACCCTGATCCAGAGAGTGCTGTTTTCTGTTCGCTATATCTAAACCTACCCTAGCACCCTGGCACCTGGTGAACTGTTTGTGAGAGTGCACCTGTTTCTTGCTGTGTATTCATATACATATATATATATATATATATATATATATATATATATATATATATATATATATAAAAATGCTGCGCTACTTACCCCCTTTGCGGCACAAGGCTCTGATGCCGTATGCTATTTGTAATAGCATTATTGTGCGCTGGTATTAACTGGTATTACAAAGTGGAGAGCTAATATCACTTGCATACTTGTAATCTGGTCCTTTACATATATTCTATTGATTATTTGGAAATTATTTACAGTATCTATAATAATTTTTATATACTTTAAATAATAGATATATTTTATGGATTCTTTCGACTTTTTACAGTATGTATAATACGTCTTAATAATTTTAATTAATTTTTTTTATATTTAATATTTAAATAACGTGCATTGAATTTAGCAATTCTTCATGTGCGCTAACCCACCATCATGTTAGACCTAAAACACGAAACACAAAGCACATTACACATATTTTACATTCCTATGTTCTTAATAGAATTTTTTTTTATTATTATTCAATAGTGATGTCGCAAACCTAAAATTTTGGGTTCGCGAACGCGAACTCCCACAAAAGTTTGTGAACCGGCGAACCGGGCGAACCGCCATAGACTTAAATAGGCAGGCGAATTTTAAAACCCACAGGGACTCTTTCTGGCCACAATAGTGATGGAAAAGTTGTTTCAAGGGGACTAACACCTGGACTGTGGCATGCCGGAGGGGGATCCATGGCAAAACTCCCATTGAAAATGACATAGTTGATGCAGAGTCTGGTTTTAATCCATAAAGGGCATAAATCACCTAACATTCCTAAATTATTTAGAATAACGTGCTTTAAAACATCAGGTATGATGTGTATCGATCAGGTAGTGTAAGGGTTACGCCCGCTTCACAGTGCGCAGTGTAGGTGATATACCTGCCCTGACCATGCTTTGCAGACCAGGTATCAGTGGTCAGATGGACCCTTGCCCCAACACTGTGTGCCAGACATGCCATTATAGCAGACTTATATGGCTTTGGCGTTGCTTTTTGGTAATTAGAAGGCTGCTAAATGCCACTGCGCACCACACGTGTTTTATGCCCAGCAGTGAAGGGGTTAATTAGGGAGCATGTAGGGAGCTTGTAGAGTTAATTTTAGCTTAAGTGTAGTGTAGCAGACAACCCAAAGTATTGATCTAGGCCCATTTTGGTATATTTAATGCCATCATTTCACCGCCAAATGCGATCAAATAAAAAAAAAATTGTTCACTTTTTCACAAACTTTAGGTTTCTCACAGAAATTATTTACAAAAAACTTATGCAATTATGGCATAAATGGTTGTAAATGCTTCTCTGGGATCCCCTTTGTCCAGAAATAGCAGACTTATATGGCTTTGGCGTTGCTTTTTGGTAATTAGAAGGCTGCTAAATGCCACTGCGCACCACACGTGTTTTATGCCCAGCAGTGAAGGGAGCATGTAGGCAGCTTGTAGAGTTAATTTTAGCTTAAGTGTAGTGTAGTAGACAACCCAAAGTATTGATCTAGGCCCATTTTGGTATATTTCATGCCACCATTTCATCGACCAAATGCGATTAAATTTAAAAAAAAGCTTAAATTTTTTCGCAATTTTAGGTTTCTCACTAAAATTATTTACAAACAGCTTGTGCAATTATGGCACAAATGGTTGTAAATGCTTTCTGGGATCCCCTTTGTTCAGAAATAGCAGACATACATGACTTTGGCATTGCTTTCTGGTAATTAGAAGGCTGGTAAATGCTGCTGCGCATCACACGTCTATTATGGCTAGCAGTGAAGGGGTTAATTAGGTAGTTTGTAGGGAGCTTGCAGGGTTAATTTTAGCTTTAGTGTAGAGATCAGCCTCCCACCTGACACATCAGACCCCCTGATCCCTCCCAAACAGCTCCCTTCCCTCCCCCACAATTGTCCCCGCCATCTTAAGTACTGTCAGAAAGTCTGCCAGTACTAAAATAAAAGGTGTTTTATTTTTTTTATTTTATTTTAAAGCATATTTACATATGCTGTGGTGTAGCATCCCCCCTTAGCCCTCAACCTCCCTGATCCCCCCCCAAAACAGCTCTCTAACCCTCTCCATCTGCCGTATTGGCGGCCATCTTGGGTACTGGCAGCTGTCTGCTATTATTTCACAGTCAAAAAAGTGTTGTTTTTTTTAAATGTACACTACTGTTACACCAGATATGAGTGGTGGCACTGGGCAAGTGGGCACAGTATATGCTGTGAGCCTGAAACACACGCTGGCAGGCAGGCAACTACAATTAGATTACACAGGAAAAAATAAAATATAGCAGACTGATGTTCTAGCCCTAAAAAGGGCTTTTTGGGGTGCTGTCCTTACAGCAGAGATCAGATGAGTCCTTCAGGACTGTAGTGGACACTGAATACACTAGCATAGTTATCGATTTCCCTATTAAATCAGCAGCAGCTACACTGTCCCTCCTCTCACTAAGAATGCAGCTTCCGAATGAATCTAAAATGGATGTTGTCCAGGAGGTGGGAGGGTCTGGGAGGGAGGGTCTGCTGCTGATTGGCTTGAATGTGTCTTCTGACTGTGACGTATAGGGTCAAAGTTTACTCAATGATGAGGTATAGGGGGCGGACCGAACATTGCATATGTTCGCCGTCCGCGGCAAACGCGAACATGTTATGTTCGCCGGGAACTATTCACCGGCGAACTATTCGCAACATCACTATTATTCACCTGATCTGAACCCCATTGAGAACCTGTGGTCCATCATCAAATGTGAGATTTACAAGGAGGGAAAACAGTACACCTCTCTGAACAGTGTCTGGGAGGCTGTGGTTGCTGCTGCACGCAAAGTTGATGGTGAACAGATCAAAACACTGACAGAATCCATGGATGGCAGGCTTTTGAGTGTCCTTGCAAAGAAAGGTGGCTATATTGGTCACTGATTTGTTTTTGTTTTGTTTTTGAATGTCAGAAATGTATATTTGTGAATGTTGAGATGTTATATTGGTTTCACTGGTAAAAATAAATAATTGAAATGGGTATATATTTGTTTTTTGTTAAGTTGCCTAATAATTATGCACAGTAATAGTCACCTGCACACACAGATATCCCCCTAAAATAGCTAAAACTAAAAACAAACTAAAAACTACTTCCAAAAATATTCAGCTTTGATATTAATGAGTTTTTTGGGTTCATTGAGAACATGGTTGTTGTTCAATAATAAAATTAATCCTCAAAAATACAACTTGCCTAATAATTCTGCACTCCCTGTATGTACAGTAAATATACAGGGAGTGCAGAATTATTAGGCAAGTTGTAATTTTGAGGATTAATTTTATTATTGAACAACAACCATGTTCTCAATGAACCCAAAAAACTCATTAATATCAAAGCTGAATAGTTTTGGAAGTAGTTTTTAGTTTGTTTTTAGTTATAGCTATTTTAGGGGGATATCTGTGTGTGCAGGTGACTATTACTGTGCATAATTATTAGGCAACTTAACAAAAAACAAATATATACCAATTTCAATTATTTATTTTTACCAGTGAAACCAATATAACATCTCAACATTCACAAATATACATTTCTGACATTCAAAAACAAAACAAAAACAAATCAGTGACCAATATAGCCACCTTTCTTTGCAAGGACACTCAAAAGCCTGCCATCCATGGATTCTGTCAGTGTTTTGATCTGTTCACCATCAACATTGCATGCAGCAGCAACCACAGCCTCCCAGACACTGTTCAGAGAGGTGTACTGTTTTCCCTCCTTGTAAATCTCACATTTGATGATGGACCACTGGTTCTCAATGGGGTTCAGATCAGGTGAACAAGGAGGCCATGTCATTAGATTTTCTTCTTTTATACCCTTTCTTGCCAGCCACGCTGTGGAGTACTTGGACGCGTGTGATGGAGCATTGTCCTGCATGAAAATCATGTTTTTCTTGAAGGATGCAGACTTCTTCCTGTACCACTGCTTGAAGAAGGTGTCTTCCAGAAACTGGCAGTAGGACTGGGAGTTGAGCTTGACTCCATCCTCAACCCGAAAAGGCCCCACAAGCTCATCTTTGATGATACCAGCCCAAACCAGTACTCCACCTCCACCTTGCTGGCGTCTGAGTCGGACTGGAGCTCTCTGCCCTTTACCAATCGAGCCACGGGCCCATCCATCTGGCCCATCAAGACTCACTCTCATTTCATCAGTCCATAAAACCTTAGAAAAATCAGTCTTGAGATATTTCTTGGCCCAGTCTTGACGTTTCAGCTTGTGTGTCTTGTTCAGTGGTGGTCGTCTTTCAGCCTTTCTTACCTTGGCCATGTCTCTGAGTATTGCACACCTTGTGCTTTTGGGCACTCCAGTGATGTTGCAGCTCTGAAATATGGCCAAACTGGTGGCAAGTGGCATCTTGGCAGCTGCACGCTTGACTTTTCTCAGTTCATGGGCAGTTATTTTGCGCCTTGGTTTTTCCACACGCTTCTTGCGACCCTGTTGACTATTTTGAATGAAACGCTTGATTGTTCGATGATCACGCTTCAGAAGCTTTGCAATTTTAAGAGTGCTGCATCCCTCTGCAAGATATCTCACTATTTTTGACTTTTCTGAGCCTGTCAAGTCCTTCTTTTGACCCATTTTGCCAAAGGAAAGGAAGTTGCCTAATAATTATGCACACCTGATATAGGGTGTTGATGTCATTAGACCACACCCCTTCTCATTACAGAGATGCACATCACCTAATATGCTTAATTAATAGTAGGCTTTCGAGCCTATACAGCTTGGAGTAAGACAACATGCATAAAGAGGATGATGTGGTCAAAATACTAATTTGCCTAATAATTCTGCACTCCCTGTACAGCAGAACACGTAAATGTGACTGTACCCACATATCTATCTATGCATACATACACATATTTAGATATGTATATGTACCAAAATAACAAGAGTACTGCATTGAGCAATGATACTTTTTTATTGAACTAACTATACATTTATAAGTTGACAAGCTTTCAGAAGAATGTCTTCCTTTTTCAAGTCTGAAGCAATACTGATCAATCCATCTTATAAATGTATAGTTTAATAAAAAGTATCATTGCTCAATGCAGTACTCTTGTTATTTTGATATCTAAATCTCTGGAGTAACACGGCTACTCCAATCAACTATGTATATGTACAATATAGCCCTTTGTAGTCAAACAAATTGTCATATACCATATACCTTTTAACCCTAATAACGTTTTATATTTATGTGACTAGTTTTTATTAGATAGTGTTTATATGAATGTAACTCTAATTTTAAAGGTATATATGTTGTGTTTAGTGTAATTATTTTCAACGTTCTACCTTTACGCAAGGTTTTCAATTGTGCTAACCCAAGTTTACTTTCGACTATACGAGTGCTATTTCCGTTGTGCGCAAAAAAACGATATCTCTTTTGCGTAGCAGTTAGCGTGCCATTTGTAATCTAGCACTTAGTTTGCTTTTAGGTAAGTGTGTGAAAATTTGCCCCCCTCAAAAAAAAGTAGAGTGAAAGAGAATGTTTCTCATGTGTTAAAATACAAGTATAAGTAGTAATCTGATGACTGATATCCATTTGAAATGGAAGTGTGTCTAATTGACGAGTCCATAGAAAAGAAACCTAAAACCAAATGAACTAAAATCTATCAGCCAATCGGAATTAAGGTTGAAAAAATCCTATTGGCTGCTGCAATCAGCCAATAAAATGCGAGCTCAATCCTATTGGCTGATTGCAACAGCCAATAGGATTTTTTCAACCTTAATTTCCGATTGGCTGATAGAATTCTATCAGCCAATCGGAATCTAAGGGACGCCATCTTGGATGACGTCATTTAAAGGAACCTTCATTCCGAAGAAGACGTCGTAAGAAGAGGATGCTCTGCGTCGGATGTCTTGAAGATGGAGCCGCTCCGCGCCAGATGGATAAAGATAGAAGATGCCATCTGGGTGAAGACTTCTGTGGGCTTGGATGAAGACTTCGGCCGCTTGGATGAAGACTTCTGCCGGCTTCGATGAGGACTTCTGCTGCTTCGTTGAGGATGGATGTCTGCTCTTCAGAAACTGTAAGTGGATCTTCGGAGGTTAGTGTTAGGTTTTTTTAAGGGTTTATTGGGTGGGTTTTATTTTTAGATTAGGGTTTGGGCTTTTGAAAAAGAGCTAAATGCCTTTTTAGGGCAATGCCCATACAAATGCCCTTTTGAGGGCAATTGGGGAGCTTAGGTTTTTTAGTTAGGTTTTTATTTGGTGGGGTTGGTCGTGTGGGTGGTGGGTTTTACTATTGGGGGGTATTTGTATTTTTTATTTACAGGTAAAAGAGCTGATTTCTTTGGGGCAATGCCCCGCAAAAGGCCCTTTTAAGGGCCATTGGTAGTTTATTGTAGGTTAGGGTTTTTTATTTTGTGGGTGCTTTTTTATTTTCATAGGGCTCTTAGATTAGGTGTAATTAGTTTAAATATTTGATAATTTATTTTTTATTTTGTGTAACTTAGTGTTTTTTGTTTTTTTTTATAACAGTGTTTGATATTTTTTGTAACTTAGTTAGCTTTTTGTAACTTTGTAATTATTAATCGTAGATTTAAATTATTTGAGTAGGGTTAGGTGTTTAAATATATAATATAGTTAATTTAATTTGTAGTTTAATGTAATTTTAGTATAACAGTTAGGGTAGATTAATTATTAGTTTAATATAGTTTAATGTAATTTTAGTATAACAGTTAGGGTAGATTAATTATTAGTTTAATATAGTTTAATTTAATTTATTATAAGATAGGGATGAGTTAATATTTAATGTAAAGTTAAGGGGTTGTTAGGGTTAATAGGTTAATTTAGTTTATGGCGATGTGGGGGGGCTGGCGGTTTAGGGGTTAATAGTTTAGTAAGTGCTAGTGATGAGGGAGGCCAGGGGTTAATACATTTATTTAGTTGCAGTGGGCTCCGGGAGCGGCAGGATAGGGGTTAATAACGTTATGTAGGTAGCGGTGGGGTCCGGGAGCTGCGGAATAGGGGTTAATAACTTTATGTAAGTGCAGTGGTGGCGGGGCAGCAGATTAGGGGTTAATAAGTATAATGTAGGTGTCGGCGGTGTCGGGCGGCAGATTAGGGGTTAATAAGTATAATGTAGGGGACGGCAGATTAGGGGTGTTTAGACTCGGGGCTTATGTTAGGGTGTTAGGTGTAAATATAACTTTTATTCTCCTATAGGAATCAATGGAATATTGGGCAGCAGCGAACATAAGCTTTCGCTGCTTTCAGAATCCCATTGATTCCTATGGCATCCGCCGCCTCCAGGGCAGCAGATTGAAAACCAAGTACGCTAGACCGGAATAGTGGCGAGCATACCTGCTAGATATTTGTTAACTAGCAAAAGTAGTCAGATAGTGCTGAATTTGCATTTGGAACATCTGTAGTCAGACTGAGACCGGCGGATCGTATGTTACGTCACAAATTTCTACTTTTGCCGGTCTATAGGCTTTGATAAATAAGGGGAATCAGGCTCTCCACAATTACGCTGCGGAATTCCAGCGTATTTGTGGTTGACTGCTTGATAAGTAGGCCTCATTGGGATAACTATGTATTTTACATGAACAGCATCATATATATATATATATATATATATATATATATATATATATACACACACAGGTATATATATATATATATATATATATATATATATATATATATATATATATATATATAAATTTACTAAAATAAATTTACTAAAATAGAAAGTATTTTCTATGAGAAGAACATAGGAATGTAAAATATGCGTTTTGTGCATTGTGTTTTGCAATTTAGATTTAAACACAGTTAGGTTAGTGCACATGAAAACTTAGTAATCTTAAGGCGAGTTATTGAAATATTATACATAAAATATTTTAGAAAACTAAAAATTATTGAACATACTGTAAAATATATAGCTATATTCTATGTATTATTTAGAATATTTTACAATTCCTAATCTTATGAGATTTCATAGTAAACTTCCTGAAAGGGCCATTGAACAGTAAAGTCATGTTATAAGCACAGTACTCAGGTTATTTCAACCTCCCTCTAGTCAAGGGTGCTGCCCTGTTGAAACCTAGCTTAAACTGCTGACGTGTTTGCATATGAGCAACAACTTTTCTTTAGATACCTGCAATGAAACCTAGGTCCCAAAATGGTGGCATGAATAGTTGGTGGGAGGTGCATGAAATATTTAGTGTATTTATTTGAGGAGGTAAATAAATTAACTGTGCATGCACATGTTTGATACACACTCCCGTGCAAGTCGAGGCTCAAGAATCATGATTGGAAAGTAATTTTACAGTGGGATGTGGCTATTTTTTTACATAGTAATAGTGATATTTTATAGTCAGCTTTTCACACATATTTTGCATAACTTTCAAGTGATTTAGCATTTGGGTAGCATGCCCCTTTAGTATGGATGCTAGAAATGTTTATAAAACATCCTCATAAGCCTCCAAGAATATATCACAAAAAAAAAAAACTATTTATTTCACAGTTGAGCTCTGTCTAAATCCTTCACAATGCTTTTGTAAAACTGTACTGCTCTACCTATAGACATGTTAACTGACAAGGATAGCCTTTAAAGGAAATAGTAAGCTGCTATATTAGTACACTTGTTCCCTGTATCAGGATAGTGCATTATTAATATTATCATCATTTATTTGTATAGTACCGCAAAATTCCGTAGCGCTGTTATCATGACTGTATGTGTGGTCCAGATGTTTTTCGTAAAACTTTGATACAACATGTAGAATTTAAAAAGATGCAATTTCTGTTGTGAAGTATCTTGTTTTGAGGTCATGTCTCACTATTTAAAGATGGTGAGGTTGTGTTATATATGTGTTTTGTTGCTATTTTCATTTGTTTTCTTGTAACCTTTTAACGCTATTAGAATGTTGTATTCTGTCCGAATTTTGCTGGGCTTTAGCGCCGATGGACGGAATACAACGTCCTAACCGCTTGGATTTCCTGAAGCCACTGGCGCTTCCCTGATGGGATCGTGGTCTGGAGGACATGCCTAGCATCATAGGGATGCCCTCCTGATGCGATCCCATCATTGAAATCTTGTGATCACTGGCACAATCACAAGATTTCAATTTGTTTACATCGGAACAGTTGTACCGATGTAGACACGTTAACCCCGGCACAAAAGGGTTAATGCATTGTTATGATGCTGATATCCTTCATAATAAAACTCATTCTATGCTCTGTGAGAAAAATGCAGCTCCATTAATTACAATAGAGCAGAACACGCTGTGACAGACAGCAGGTAAAAATATTTACTTCCCACAATTTTGTTGCAGCAAGTTATTTCCCCCCACTAAGATATTTGTTTTAGTTTAAAAATTGAAAATAGGCCAATGTGTTTGACAGTGTTTGACTTTGCATAATAATCCCAATAATGTATCAACTAATGGATATGTGAAGAAATAAAGCAAAAATATATAGTGAAGTAGAGCTAAGTAATAACTGAAGATCTGATGGCTACCATTATCAAATTTAATTTGTTCTCTAGAGTTTACAATATATATATATATATATATATATATATATATATATATATATATATATATATATATATATATGTATAGGAGCACAAAGAACAGCAGTCTCCTTGCAAGCAATCATAGGTTAGTAGTCCTTATATTAAAATAATAATAATAATAATAAATTATCTCTGTGATCACCGTGACTGTTTTTAGGGCTCTGCGTAATGAACCAATGAAATTGCAGCACTTAAGTTCAGCTGCATCAAACAAAAGTGTGTTTGCAATAGAGGGGCGGTCAATCACTCGTGGCATTGTTTACAGATATTCTCCTATACATCAGTAGTCTGGGGGTATGGCACTTACATAGCCATTTATACCTATGTGCAGACACTCCCAGGCTATCTTTGAGAAAGCGCCGGTTGGGCGTGAAACGCGTCAGGTGACGTATTTCATTTGTGTCTCTCTGTGATTTCATGTGAGTCACAACCTTTTTAAAGCATATCCAATAAATGTGTTTACATTTTAAATAAGGCTTGGTGCATAGTGATTATCGTTCTAATATAAAGACTACTAACCTATGATTGCTTGCAAGGAGACTGCTGTTTTTTGTGTTCTTCAAGATTCGGAAGTTTCCCCCTGTAAATCCAGTGCGCAATTTTGGATCCCCAGGTGCATAATTTCTTCTACGCAGCAGGGCGACAGCGTTCCTTTCTCCAGTGCAAAACAAGGTAACCGACATTCAATCTCTACCCCTGTTTTTGTGTGTGTATATATATATATATATATATATATATCTTCTTGATCCCTTGCACCCTACTTGATCCGCACCCCTTTGAAGAAGTGGCAGACCGGGCCTCAATTCCAGTCCGGATAGGCCGGTGAGGTTTATACGGCCCTCCCACATTTACCTCATCTCCTTGACAAAATATGCTTTGTCATGTAAAATGTAGATTGTTTAAAGTATTGGATATATCTTAAAATGGATTTAATAGTTGCTTGCTATTATTTCAAACATAAATATACATTTGAAAATATATATTTATGTTTCATATAATATTAAGCAACTAAAGCAATTAAATCCCTTTTAAGATATCTACAATACTTTAAACAATATGCATTGTACATGACAAAGCATATAATTTAAACATTCACCCCTAATCTGCCATAACCAAACTAACTGTAGAAGCCAAGGCCCTACACATAAATAAATATTCAATATTTAAAATGATGCATTGCTATGTAGAATGCATAATGTTGAAATACTTGCATATAAATTAAAATGTAATTAATGTTGCTTGTTTATTATTTATAATTAAAAACAGTATAATATTATAGGTCTACATAACTGAATGCCTGTTATGCAAAAATATAATTTAATGATACTGACTACTATAACATAAATATGTATTTACATATATATACAGTATATATATATATATATATATATATATATATATATATATATATATATATATATATATATATATATACACACACACATACACATACACACACACAGTCATGGACAGACAAAATATTGGCAAGCCTGAGTTTCTGTCAGATAATGTGCTACTTCATCCAAAAAAATGTTGCAAATACAAATGTTTAGGCATTGTCATGTTTATTTCTTTAGTTTGTATTGGTATGACACAAATAAGTGGAGCAAAAAAAAAAGCCAAATTTGACACAAAGAAAGCAAATTTGATGATAAAAGTAAAATTGCATGCTCTATCTGAAGTTTAATGTTGACTAGACTGTCCCTTAAAGTGAATTATTTTTAATCAGAGGTTTTCAAAGCCTTACACAGTGGGCCTCCCCTTTGTCAGAACTTTCAAGATGAGCCCCTACCATTTATGTTATTACATTTTTGAAAGAATGTGCATTTAAATGCTTGAAGTTTATTTATTAAAATTGCAGAATTATGATAATTTGAAGAAACACAAGCGCAAACACACAAAAAATAATTTTAACATTAATTTTAATTACTAGGGAAGCATAGTTATGCATGTACGGCATTGTTTAAAATTTTTCTTTAAGCAGTGTTTAAACTATTCCTTTAAAGGGACAGTATACACTCATTTTCATATAACTGCATGTAATAGACACTACTAAAAAGAATAAGATGCACAGGTACTGATATAAAAATCCAGTATAAAACTGTTTAAAAACTTACTTAGAAGCTGTCAGTTTGGCTCTGTTGAAAAGGTAGCTGGAAAGCCCACTGCAAGTGGGAAATAAGACACTCCCCCCTCCCCCTTCTTTTGCATATGAAAAGACCCTTTACACAAACAGGAGCAAGCTGGAGAAGGTAGCTGATGGTATTCACATAAAACTTTGGGGCTTGGTTAGGAGTCTGAAAATCAGAGCAATGTTATTTAAAAATAAGCAAAACTATACATTTATTTAAAAAAAAAACTTTATGGGCTATATAAATAGATCATCTACAAAACATTTATGTAAAGAAAAAATGAGTGTATAATGTCCCTTTAAGCTGCATGAAAATTATGCTTTGCTGCTTCCTCATTGCCACTCACACTCAACAGGGCCTTGAATCTCAGATAAGATAAGGGTCACTATGTTTTTCTTTACAAAGTGCATGTTTCAGTAATGTAGTTGCCTTATATAAGGGGTATATGTGGGACGTTTGTGTACTGGGTTCCTGTCACTAAAACAGCGATAGTCACCCAGTATTATTCAAACAGCTGCACTAACAACCCAGAGGGTCCAAAATGGCCCAACTATAAGTTTAACCCTCCAAATACAACAGCAACATTTTAGCCTCTCTAGCAGAGACAGTATACAACAAATATTGGAAATGTAAAATAATTATATAACCTTTTCCTCTTATGGTAAGATGAGAAAATTAAGATTGGATAAGGCAGGTAGCTACAGCTTCCATTTATATGGTCAGGAACATGCTGTACCAAGAAGATAGCATTGTGCTTATAATGCAGCTCATACATGACTATGGGTATTTGCAAAGCCAATTGGCTGCATGAGGGAAAGACTGGTTAAGTTAATGACAAACAGTTGTTAGTAAATAAAAAAAAATAAAAAAGTTAAGTTGAAAAACTTGTATTGATCTCTCTGTTAAGAAGCTGGCAGTGTGGTTGAATAGATCAATCTTACACCTTATTAGACTGTGTGCCCCTTAAATAGGTTCATGTCCTGGTACATTAATCAGAGCAGAATAATGTTCTGTAGTGTTGAGAGAGGACTTCTGGATATTGATGTTGGCAAGAGTCAGTCTCCGTCATTCTGATACGTAAGATGCTTTGTGCATAGAGGATAGAGGAGAGCGGCTTCTCTTTACAGTAACTATAAATCTAACCAGAAGTATGATTATTGTTGATCTGTTCATATGTTTGACTTTGAGTGGGATTAGGTGTGACTGAATGATGTTTATAGTCAGACCAGGGATTAAAGGTACATTAACTGTGATCTTTTCTGTCATTGAACTAGCCTTGATGCTTATGAACTAAGGGATTACTTTCTATTTCATTTAAAAGAATGTAACATATTTTAAATCTCTGTGATATAACATAGCTTAAATTGGAGATAGTTAAGCTTCAGTGCATGTCGTTAAAGGGACATAAAATCTAAAACATATATTTTGTATGATTCAGCTAGAGCATACAATTTTTAACAACTTTCCAAATTACTTCTATTATCAAATTTGCATCATTCTCTTGTTATCATTTGTTAAAGGAGCAGCAATGCACTACTGGGAGTTAGCTTAACACATCAGGTGAGGCAATGGGAAAAGGGATATGAATGCAGCCACTAGCTCTGAGTAGTGCATTGCAGCTCCTGAGCATACATATATATGAAAATAAGTAAATTGAAAAGTTGTTTAAAATGGCATGCTCTAGATTGCATTTCCTAGGAGGAGTGTTATGGGTGGAGCACAAGCGTGAGGACGTGTGAACGCTTGCTCTCTGCTCCCTGCAAGAGCCCTTGGCAGAGAACCAGTGCCTAAACCCCAGTTTGCGGGAGGCTCTCATAGTAATTTAACACCTGCTCCCAACGCTCCTGTAGTGCAAAATGAACGCACTAGGGTCTTTTTCCTATGCTAAGGAGAAAGGGAAAAAGAGAGAAAAAAAAGCCTATCTAAGGAAGGGAGAAGAGAAGGAGAGACGAAGTGGGAGAAAATCTCGAAGAATACTTATTGCTTAAATAGCTCGCCCTCAGATATACAAAATACAGAGCTGACTTCACCTATACTGCACCTACATTGCTTAGAGCCTTGGCCTCTTCCCCCCCCTCCCAAAGGTGCTGCGTGAGGGGAACGGAAGACCGACAGGCTCGTAGATCCTTGCAGCTGCCCTGTGAAATGGCTTAGATGGGAGACCCTTAAAGGATACAACTTTACAATCTTTTTTGACCGACCACAGAAACCCTAACAGCTTCTGAGCCTGCGTGGGCAGCTGATACCTGGAAGATCCCCTGGAGTGATTGTACCAGACGCGGTGAAGTGGTGGATCGCATCGGCTCTGTCGGGAACCCGCATACGTAAGGGGGCGGGCTGAATTCTCCGGCCCTGGCGCAGGAATAGACCTGTTGAGCTGCTTGGAGGGAGACTCTGAAAGCGGAGAGAAGAAGGGCCTGGATAGACGCTCTCCCTGGCCGTGGGCTAGGGTCCCGCTTGCAATCAGTTACTGTTGTCTTGAGTTGCTCCCCCCCACCGGTGTTGCATGGGGGAGATAGAAGAATCTGTTGGAGTATGAACTATGATTAAGATGTGGGCCTAGGACTAAAAGAACCTGTTGAACCAGGTCAGATACTTTCTTGTTTTCTTACTCACATTCTTTTCCCCTCCAGCTGCTGAAGACCTTGAATAGTGTGCAGCAAACAGCAGTGAAACTATAAGCCCTAAATGAGACTATAAATCTGTCATAGACTTATCCCTATGATATAAGCATGTAACCCCACCCGTGAATGGGAAAGAGGGGAAAAATAATAGTGGAAACTATAAACATACATTAATTGGTTTAAAGTATAAGATCAAGGTTAAGAGGGGGGAGAGGAGTGAAGGGGAAGTGAAAGGGGAAAGAAAAAAGAGGATTCATAATAGAGAGAAGTTATAGATACATTAACTGATACATATGCTAATAGTTACATAGTATAAAAAGACAAAACTGTTTCACTGTGAATGTATTAGAAAACAAAGGTATCTAGTTTAAATGTATATGTTTTTGGAAAAGTGAAAAACTGCGTATAACATATAAAACTGATATGATAAGAAAATTACTAAGACCAAAATTGTAAAACAGTACCTATGCTGATGAAGAAAAATAAAAAGCAGAAAAATAGTTTAAACCTGCTTGCCTCAGCTAGTGGAGCACTTCTTCATTTTAAATGATAAAAAGTATCTCTTAAAGAGTAATTTTGGGGATGCATAATTATGTTATAGTATACCAATCTTATTAGAAAACATTATAAATAACCAACAGAGGGAATACTATCGCACACATAGTTATATCAATAAGATAAAAGAATATACTCTACTTACTATGGTTGATATAAAGGGATTAATAGAGTAAAGGAGATCAAAAACCACCTGCAGGTTCTCCTCTAAGATTACCTTAAATCCCTTTCCTTCTCCCTTTTTTTTTTTTTTTTTTTTTTTTTCCTCCCCCTTAAAACTAATTATGTGTGTCTTTGCTGAATCTGTCTTTATTTAATAGGACATATATCAGAGGGAAAAGTGTAATTTGTTGATGTATTTTGTATTTTTGGTATTGAATGCGACTCTCTGGCAAAAGTTGAAGATATATCATTACAAATATACTTAAGAGCGCACAAATTTATTATCAGATTGAAAAGGCACATGTTGTAAGGGAAAGAAATCTTTGAAGAGACAAACCTGACAAAATAGAAACTTATTAAAGTTACAATTGACTTAATAGCTTATAAAGCTTTCAGATATTGGGGTTCTTAGGAACACAAAGCAAATAGAAGTAAGATTACCAGAGTAATTGAAATAGCTTAAACTCCTTGCTGAGAAAAACTAATAAAACTGCTCTTTGTAAACTCTACATAAAAACTTAGTATTCATATTAAATTGGGGGTAAAGCAAAGGTGTATACTATTGCTTAGTTTAGATAGACTCTCCTGAAATATAAATAAAGGGAGCAATACCATTTTTGGGTAACAAGAAACAAGACAAAAGACTAAACTTCAAATTCGCATGACTGAGGCGTTCTGAATACACTGACTTGTTTCCTCACCCCTGTTCCCCCCCCTTTTTTTTCTCTTTTCTCTTCCTCTTCTCTACCCTGCTTCTCACATAAATCACCTTAGCACTATACCACTTATCACTCTCACTATCTGCACTTGACCCCCCATCTCTCCCTCCCCCTTCTTCCTCCTTTTTTTTTTTTTCTTCTTCACTTGCGGGGATCTAATTTTTGTTGTGTTGCTTTTCCCCCTTCTGTTGTTCACTTAATCCTGTTTTTTTTTTTTTTTTTTTTTTTTTTTTTTTTTATACTTCAATTTACACTAATTCACACAATCTTAGCACAACTTATGGACAAATATATCACTGCTCAAATCAGAACCCCTCCCTCAGTCATGGCTGAAAAACAAAGAGAGAGGAAAAATAAAAATACACAGGATAATACAGCAGAAACCCGCTCTGGTAGTCCCTTAAAGTCAAGTGAACAACTTGATATACAAACATTAGTTACTAAAATATCGGAGGCCCTCTCTCCCAAGTTTGAACAGCTGAGAGACGAGATTAAGCACGATATTAACTCTTTAACTATAGAAGTACACCAGTTTTCTAAAAGAATATCTGAGGCAGAACAGAGAATATCTGATCTAGAAGATACCACCCTAAACCATAACTCCAGCATAGAAGAAATAAATGCCAAAGTATTAAAAATGCAATTAAAAATTGAAGATTTAGAAAACCGGGCAAGAAGGAACAATATTAGAGTAATTGGAGTCCCTGAAGATAAACAATATGAGGATTTAAATAAATTAATTACAGTAACTATCCCACAACTGCTACAAATACCTCAAACATATCCTTGTATCATAGTTGAAAGGGTCCATAGGTTAGGGTGGTATAACTTGGAGAGAGAGAAAGCTCGACCCAGACCCATCATAGCTAAATTACTTAATTACCAAGACAAACTTACATTACTTCAATATTTCAGACAAAATCAACCCATTTTACTGGGGAACACCAAAATCATGCTCTTTCAAGACTTCTCAGCGGAAACCTCAGCTAAAAGGAGAGAACTAGCGCCAATATGTACACGTCTGATTTTCAATTTTTTGGAACAGCCAAAGAGGCTGAAAAATATATAAAGCAAACTGCATCTCAGGCGCAAATGAAAAGGTGAAAATAAGCAAGATAGATATTTAAAACCACAAATTAAATCTAATAAGGCTTTCTCCAACCTGAATTATATAAAGAAAACTCAGTCTGTAAATAGGGAAGATGCACTAACCAGAGTTAATCTGATTATCAAGACATCTATAGGGGGACAACGACACTGGGATTACATACAAGGAGCGGAGGTGGGGGTGGGGGGATAGGAGGTTGGGGGGGATTAGGGGAGAGAGGGGGCTGCCCTTTTTTTTTTTTTTGCTTCTTCTATCCCTCTCTTCACCTGTATTAATCAAAAATGATAGAAAATGAATGCAAAATGGTCTCTTGGAATATTGGAGGGCTGACATCCCCAATAAAAAGAAATACAATGATCTCATATCTTTTTTTTTTTTTAAATAATTTTTTATTGAAGTCGTGAACAAATACAGAATATAGGGTATGCCCCAAAACATTTACAAGACAAAGTATACACAGCATAGTTGAGAGATTATTGCATTCTAGCATCTCAAATATTACCAGAAAATGTGGGCTATCACATAGAAAGACTTCAGTTTTGTATTAGAGTGTCATAAACGTGATACAAGTAGAAAAGGTCCTCTCCTAGCTATGTACAAAAAAAGAGTAAGGTATCTATTCAGAAAAGGGTGAGACTAGGGAGGAGGTAACTCTATAGATTTATGGGGGAGGGGGATGCAGCGGGCAAGAGCCGCTCAAAATGTAATAAAGGGAATTGGGGGGGGGTTGGAGGGCGGAACCAGTTAGTATTTACGGTGTGAGCTAAACAATAGTAGTTAGTTTATATACCAATAGTGTGCGTGTGGGGGCTTGATGTCATTGATAGTGGTAGAAACACATCTGAGCAGACAATTAGGGAAATGGTAGGAACATAGAGCATAGTCACAAATTATAGTTGAGTTCCACCTGAGAGAAGTGGTAATCTGGATCTCAGTATCATAGTAAGCTACGTGATAATACGTATATGAGGGAACAACACTATTAACAAATAACTATAAACCTTTTGGCTTTTCCTAAACAACCCTCTAAGCACTTCCACATATGAGAACATTTGAGTGAACAGAGATGTAGGGTGGTAATGTTAACTATAAGTAAATGTGAACTATTACAGACTGTCTTATAAAAGTTAACGACTCCTGGTATATGGGGTTCACAGCACATCACCCCGAGTAACAGCTTTGTACAACTTAAAGTTAAAATTAGAATTGAGCAGTTAATATATGGGAGTTAGATATACATGCTAAATAAAGGCAAACATATATTGACATTGAAGCTTATTATATCTGGGCTAGCTCTATGGAGGAAAGATGATAATATATAAACATAGTAAAAACAAACATAAGATAATGTGATGCGAAACCCATGGGGCACTAAAAAGACATAGCATAGAAATGGGGAGACATAACATAACCTGTGTAGATAAAATAGTATTGATATAGTTTACGCTGCAGACCGCAATATACTTATTCAAACCAATTTCTAATTACTTTGCTAAGGGAGGGTGTAGTGTAAAGAAAACATTAACAGCAGCCAATGTTATAGGTAAAAGTGCCTTATAGAAGGGAGAACTATGTACTAGTATACATACCACATCAAGGTATACAATAAGATGTAAAAATTTAGCTTCAGAAATTGGGAGTATTAAGTGTATTTAAGTGAGTAAGGGGGGAGGCCTATGGAGTAGATAGAGGGAAAGTTTCACCCTGGGTTAAGTTAAGAATAATACACAGCTACCGGTCTTGACTTTAAGGGTAGCCATATTTGGCACGAGCACTTGACCGAGTTAGATAAATAATAAGCTATAGTATACCTAGACTGGTAAAGTTGAATAGTAATTACTTGGGTTTGGGTATGTTAGAGACATATCTATGTCCTAAAGGTTCTACTATGACACATGGTCATCTATGTTATACTAGACTATTGTGTAGACTCCATGGGAACATATTGTTTGGCATTGGGATAGAGAGATTAACCAAGAAAACTCACAAGGTTGTAGGCAAACATAATACAATAAAGATGTTAACAACAGAAATATGACCTTAATTAGGCAGACTAACAGCGAATAAACTCGAGTTATATGGTCCAGAAAACACAGCCTAAGTTATAATTGGTTCCTATCACATTAGGGAAGATCTGAGCCCTGTTAAAAAGATATATAATATCAGAGGGCCAACTGTACTACTCACTTAAAGAGCAGCAATGTGGTGCTTAAAGTCAGTAAGGTGATATAGATAGTAATAGACAATTAGTGGTATAGTGATGTGCCTATAAGTCTATAAAAATATCGTAGAAATATAAGCACCTTACCTCTAATTACTAGAAGGCAACGCTAACTTAGTGGTGTATAGGGTTAAATTGCGTATAAAATATTAGCTAATCGTATGAGCTATGGAGCGGTAAGAAAGAGGCATAGAGAACTAAGTAAATCTCTGAGCTGGGCCATACCGCTCATTCCTAAAGAGTAACATGTACAGTATGACCAGCCTGTATCACAACGGAACCAAACCAGCCTATATATCCGGTCTGTGTGAGAAGTAATTAAAAAAAAGAAACAATAAATTTTCAACGGCTCATAATACCGAAATCAGCAGTGTAAATGCTTGGCAATAAACTCTCCTATAGCATGCAACTATGGTTTAATAACAGATTTGTACTGGGATTTCATGTAAAGGGATATATGGGGTAGTAGAAATATATTCAATGCACACATAAGTCTTACAAGATAGGGAACCTTAGAACGAGTGTCCCACATTTAGTGTATATAACGGAGAAACATATCCAAGTAGCTCTAGCGGGGCTGTCAGCAAGTGCTCTGGTTTGAATCAACAGTTCATCCGATACCTATTTTCTGTAGGTGTCTTGCTCGGGAACAAGAGAACAGTTCTCCTGATGACCAAGGCTCAGCATAGTCAAAACCCATATCAAGTTGGTCGTTACTTACAAGTTGAGAGTGGAAGGCTCCCCATTCTGAGAAACTGTATGCCGGGTTCCGCAAAGAGTACACATCAGTCCTCTCCAAACCACTGCGTGGGATCATTGAATGAAGGAGAGCAGAGTCCAGATCAAACCAGGCGATCCGTTTATCGCTATGATTTGGCACCATGGGACAAACAGCTCCTGAGGTTAAATTTATTAGCGATCTTGGATCTAACTCTAGCAACTTTTCTCCGACAGCTGATAGCATAGCAGGAGCCTTTCCGCACTTGTCATGATCTAAAGAGTCCAGCATCCCCTCCAGCTCAGCGGGATCTCTATTTTCACTGATGTTGGAATCCGGCAACCAAGCAGGACTCTGTGTACTCCCTGCAGACCAAGCGGAGCTTTGTAAGGTGGTAGGTAGGAGGGTGTCTGCGCTTGAATGAACAGAGTTGCGTGCAGACTCTACCCTCTCAGGTAGGTAAGAAGAGGAGACGGCCGAAAGGGCTTCCATATGTACCGACGATCCTGTGCAGGGTACGTATTCCTCTCCCAGCGTATCACGTCCTGAGACAAGTTCCATATGCAACTCACAGAAGTGACTATCCATCCTTGCCTCCAGTTGCTGTAGTAAAAGTAAGATAGCCGCCATCTTTGTTAGGAGTTGAGTCCAAATTAGAACAGCAGATCCCTTGAAAAATTAGCCGTGACAGTAACTAAGATAAGTGTCAATGCTGTATTTTATAAGTTGAGTACTCCTTGAGAGCTTTTGTTTTTACAAATGAGCCGTGACCACAAATAACTTCTCCAGACTACCATATATAATCTCACGTGGTGGGTCTGTGCAAGGGGTGTAAAAGCTCCTTTAAATGCTTACTCCTCCGGCTTTTCCTCAGCTTAAAGATCACTGCTATTCCTTCTGAACCTGAAATTGAGAGAACTTGGTTGTAGTTTTTGAGGAAAAAAAGCTATTTTAAATTGGATAATGGCAGGAGCTTCCTCTAAACACGTCTTGTTTCTCCAAAGGGTAGCTCCGCCCCCCCAATTATCTCATATCTTAAGAAATTAAGGGTGTTACAGAAGCATTAGTTATTTTGTTGTGAAGAAACTTATTTCCCAGCAGCAATGCCTGAACCAGCCAAGCCAGCGCCTAAGAAGGGCTCCAAGAAAACTGTAACAAGTATCATTTCATAAAGGGTTAACTCTGTTCAGTTTTGAGAAAACTATTTTCTGAGGCAGGTTTCCTAGCATATTGTGTACTGTAATTAAGTTTGTGATAAGCATTCACTGCTAGGTGATAAGAAGGACTCAATTGTTTTCTTGTGTGTACTTGTTATCTGTGGTGGCCTGTCCAAGGGCTTTGTCTAAATGTGTGATGGGGGATTTTATGCTTCCCCCCTGGGAGTGCCCTGTGTGCATGTAACCTAAATAAAAAGCAGGCTGGGCATCCCAGTCCTCAGTCTTGGTTGTCCCTCAATCGCAGCGTTGACTCGTTTTTGTGGGCAGAAGGGTATCCTAGCTGTACTACAGCTAAGGGGGATTATTCTACATTTTCGAGACTCATATAGAATACTATGGAAAGCAGTTTCTCCCCTCTTCAGCAATAGGAATCCAGGTTACTAAGCGGTCCATCTCTCAGCGAGACTAAGGGTAACCGTAACATTTGGCGGCAGCGGTGGGATTTTTCCTGGATTTCCTAGGAGAGGTACAGAACGGATGGAGAGCGCTTACGAAAAATTGAAGCGTACAACCCTAAAGGATTTACTTGAAAGCAGAGGGGGGTACGCCAGCAACCGGCCGAGGAGAGAGCTGATCGCAGAATTGACCGAACTGGATCAGAGCTTCACAATGGCGGAAACACCGACCACGATTAGTGACGAAAAAACCAGGATTGTTCGGGAGAGGCTCTCACTGTACGGGCCGAACCCCTCCATGGAATTGGTACAGCAGTTGATGGCAGAAGCGGACAAGGATATACGAGAGACTCGAGCCCACGAACTCAACCTAGCGAACGCACACCGCAATGCTGAAGCCCCGCAGGTAATCATCCCTGTCGAAAATGCTGGGAGGCCCAAGATACCCTATGCGGCATTTCGACCCTTCCTAGAGAGCGAGACAGGGATTGATGAATATTTGGCGGACTTCGAAAGGCAATGTGCCCTGCACCAGATTCCCAACAGGGAGTGGCCCACGATATTGTCTGGGAAACTATCCGGGCGAGCCCTGGAAGCCTTTCGTACTCTGGGTGCTGAGGAAGTGACACAGTATGAGCTAGTTAAGGAGACACTGTTGCGACGGTACGCAGTAACTCCGGACGCGTATCGCCGACAGTTTCGGGGCACGAAAAAGAAGCCTAACGATACCCATATGGAATGGGCGCACCGAATGCGGAGAGCGGCAAATCACTGGATGAGCGGAAGTAAAGCGGTGACTGGTGAGGAAATTTTACAATTGTTTCTCTTAGAACATTTTTATAATGGCATGGAACAGCAAGGGAAGGAATGGCTGCGAGACAGGCGACCTTCTACCTTAGAAGAAGCAGCCAAATTGGCAGATGAACATTATGACTCCCGTCTTCACGAACCCAGAGAGGTTTACTGTGCACCCCCTCGTGCTGAATTCCGAGCCCCGGTGCCCGCAGGGCCCGCCCGACACTCAGGACCACCCAATAACAGCTCTGAGCGTCCCAGACTGACTTGCCACCGATGCAAGCAACCAGGGCATTTCATGGCTAGCTGCCCCCTTAATACGCACCAGACACCCAGGAATTACAATTACCCCTCTGGGGCATATCGTCCGGCCCGGACCCTCTGTGTTAACCAAGAGGCCCCTATGGAGGAATATTTGGGGCCGCTTCACGAGGCGGACCCTGTATATGCTGCCTCAGATAACCGCCAGCACCATCGGCAGAAGGTATGGCTCGAGGGGCGATCTACCGAGGGATTGAGAGACACAGGGGCTACTATCACGCTGGTACAGAGTCATTTGGTGCCGGAGCACAAGCGATCTGGACAGACTGTGGCCGTTAGAGTGGCGGGGGGGGTGTGTGTACAAAATTCCAACAGCTAAAGTGCATCTTGATTGGGGAGCGGGAAAGGGGGCTGTGAACGTGGGCATAATGGATAATTTACCTGCCGAAGTACTACTGGGCAATGATTTGGGCCCCATGACTTCTGCCTATGCTCCAGTATGCAACAACGAGGCGGACCCAGTGACTACACGGGCCCAAGCCCGGACGGAGCGAGAACTCTCACCAGTGCGGGGGACACAGGTAAGACCTACCCCGACCTTGCCTGACATGTTAGGCCCCATACCCTGGGACACCCCAGATGCTTTCGAGACAGAGTCTAAGACTGACCCGACCTTACAAAAGTACCGGGAACGAGCAGAGACCGGAGGGGGCGGGGCAGATAATGAAACATTCTTATGGGAAAAAGGGAAACTATACCGCTGGACAGAGAAAAGGGGACAGCGTAGGCGACAGCTGGTAGTGCCCCACAAATACCGTCAAGAAATCCTCAAGATAGGCCACGACATCCCCTTAGCAGGCCACCTAGCTGTAACCCGTACCCTACACCGCATTACTCACACGTTCTTTTGGCCAGGGGTACACGCTGACGTTAGAACTTACTGTAACACCTGCGATGTGTGTCAACGAGTAGGAAGGCGAGGCGATCACCCTAAAGCCCATCTAGTAAATATGCCCATTGTAGAGGAACCCTTCAGCCGGGTTGCTATTGACCTAGTGGGACCACTGGCTACCCCTAGTCCCTCCGGTAAGCGCTACATTCTTACCGTAGTGGACTACGCTACCAGGTACCCAGAGGCTGTCGCCCTATCCAACATACAAGCGGATACGGTAGCGAATGCACTAGTACAGGTGTTCTCCCGGGTAGGATTTCCAAAAGAAATCCTATCCGACCGAGGCACCCAATTTACGGCTGAATTGACCCAACAACTCTGGCAGGTTTGCAAAATTAAGTCCCTCCTGAGCTCCCCATACCACCCCCAGACGAACGGGCTGTGTGAGAGGTTCAATGGGACCCTCAAGCAAATGCTCAAGACGTTCACTCAGGAATACCGAGACTGGGAACGCTTCCTGCCGCACCTCCTTTTTGCTTATCGGGAGGTGCCCCAGGAAACGACAGAGTTCTCTCCCTTCGAGTTGCTCTACGGAAGAAAGGTACGGGGACCCCTAAACCTGATCCGGGAGCACTGGGAGGGAGAGATGGAGACTGACGGTGTCCCCATTGTGCCATACGTGCTGGAACTCAGGGACCGAATGGAGCAATTAGCCAAATCCGTGCGGGCTAATCTCCAGTCGGCCCAGAGAAGACAGAAAGTATGGTACGATCGGGGGGCCCGAAAGAGAATCTTTACCATAGGACAAAAGGTGTTAGTACTTAAGCCGGTGAAGACAGACAAATTGCAGGCGTCCTGGCAGGGCCCCTACCAGATCGTAGAGAAAAGGGGAGACACCACTTATGTGATAGCTAGCTGCCACGACAACAATCTTAGAAAGACATTCCATGTAAACATGCTCAAGGAATATTTTGAGCGACCAGAGAACGTGACGGCCGTATGTTGTTCCCCTCAGGAAGACCCCGACAGTCTACCCATTCCAGACCTATTAGAAAAGAGTCTCCCCACAGGTATAGTGGCTCAGGTTCAGATAGGAGACCGACTTAGCCCCACTGAAAGGGAGCAGCTCAACCAACTCCTACAGTCCAAACACCTCACCTTCTCCCCGAAGCCAGGGTACACTACTTTAACCACCCACCAGGTAGATACTCCGGGACAAGCTCCCTTGCGCCAGGCTCCGTACCGAATCCCCGAAGCAGTTAGGATAGGAATGAAGAAGGAGATCGATGAGATGCTCCAACTCAGGGTAATTGAGCCCTCCAATAGTCCCTGGGCCTCCCCAGTTGTCTTGGTGCCCAAGAAAGATGGGACCACCCGGTTCTGCGTAGACTATCGGAGGCTCAATGAAAAGACCGTGACGGACGCTTACCCTATGCCCAGGGTAGACGAGCTACTCGATCGTATAGCCAGGGGAAATTACCTGACCACTATTGACCTCTGCAAAGGTTACTGGCAGATTCCCCTGGCCCCGGAGGCTATCCCCAAGTCGGCATTCGTCACCCCATTCGGCTTATATCAGTTTAGGGTAATGCCGTTTGGGATGAAGAATGCCCCAGCTACATTCCAGCGCTTGGTGGATAGGCTCCTGTATGGCTTCCAGAGTTTTGCTTGCGCCTACCTGGACGACATAGCGATCCACAGTGAGTCATGGGAGGACCACTTAGCTCACATAGGAATGGTTCTGGATCAGATCCGGGCTGCTGGCCTGACTCTGAAGCCAGAAAAATGCCACTACCTTCCTGGGCACGGCAGGGTACTATAGACGGTTCGTACCAGACTACAGCACACTTGCCAAACCCCTGACTGACTTGACCAAGAAGAACTTACCTCGACAGGTCCTGTGGTCTCCCCACTGTGAAACGGCTTTCCAGGCTCTCAAAAATGCTCTAATTAACGCTCCTGTCTTGGCGGCTCCAGCCCTTAACAAACGTTTTATCGTCCATACAGATGCTTCCATGTTCGGGCTGGGAGCCGTCCTCAGCCAAGTAGGCGAAGATGGAGGGGAGCATCCAGTTGCCTACATCAGCCGGAAGCTCCTGCCCCGCGAAGTCAGCTATGCAGCGGTCGAAAAGGAGTGTTTGGCTTTGGTGTGGGCATTAAAGAAATTGACTCCCTATTTATATGGGCAGGAGTTCACTCTGGTCACCGACCATAACCCGTTGGTGTGGCTGAACCGGGTCTCTGGAGATAATGGCAGGCTATTACGTTGGAGTTTATCGTTGCAACCCTTCAATTTCACCATTACTTACAGACCTGGGAAACAGAATGGCAACGCCGACGGGTTGTCCAGACAAACCGACCTCAGCCCCGCATAACCAGTGGTCTGGACAGCCTTAGTCTGCCCCGAAAAGGGGTCAGACCGTGTCTGCCAGAGTGTTCCACAGAAAGGGAGCACTGTTACAGAAGCATTAGTTATTTTGTTGTGAAGAAACTTATTTCCCAGCAGCAATGCCTGAACCAGCCAAGCCAGCGCCTAAGAAGGGCTCCAAGAAAACTGTAACAAGTATCATTTCATAAAGGGTTAACTCTGTTCAGTTTTGAGAAAACTATTTTCTGAGGCAGGTTTCCTAGCATATTGTGTACTGTAATTAAGTTTGTGATAAGCATTCACTGCTAGGTGATAAGAAGGACTCAATTGTTTTCTTGTGTGTACTTGTTATCTGTGGTGGCCTGTCCAAGGGCTTTGTCTAAATGTGTGATGGGGGATTTTATGCTTCCCCCCCTGGGAGTGCCCTGTGTGCATGTAACCTAAATAAAAAGCAGGCTGGGCATCCCAGTCCTCAGTCTTGGTTGTCCCTCAATCGCAGCGTTGACTCGTTTTTGTGGGCAGAAGGGTATCCTAGCTGTACTACAGCTAAGGGGGATTATTCTACATTTTCGAGACTCATATAGAATACTATGGAAAGCAGTTTCTCCCCTCTTCAGCAATAGGAATCCAGGTTACTAAGCGGTCCATCTCTCAGCGAGACTAAGGGTAACCGTAACAAAGGGTAGATGTTGCCTCCCTCCAAGAAACACATATTAAGCTGGAGGAAGTATATAAATTGAAAAGATCCTGGGTTAGGGAAGTTATAGCTTCTCCAGCATTAGGAAGAAAACGAGGAGTAGCAATCCTATTAGGGAAAAAAATGAAAGCAACAACTACGGTGCTTGAGATGGATCCAGAGGTAAGGTATTTAATAGTAAAGATTAAAAATGGCAATACTATATATACTCTTTGCAATTTATATGCACCAAATATCTTAGATTATGCTTTTTGGGAAACCTTATAAAATAGATACTTTCAAAAATGGAAGGAATGTTAATAATCGGGGGAGATTTTAATATGTCGCCACATTACACCTTAGATAAATTCAGACACAATATCACAATAATGAAAACTAAAAAAGATAACCTTGAAACAAAATTTTTTAATAAATTAATCAATAACTTAAGAGTAAAAGATATTTGGAGGTCTCAAAACCCAGAGAATAGAAGTTTTACCTGTCTTTCAAAGGCACATAAATCTCTTTCGAGAATTTATTTATTTTTAATAGATGAGAAACTATTGAATTCAAAAATTAAGGCCAGAATTCTGTCGGTTACAATATCGGATCACTCTCCAATAACTAATGAAATATGTTTACATGATGCTAAAATTAAAAACAACCGATTTCATTTCCCTAAATACCTTGCCACAGACCCAGAATTTAAAGCAATGTTAAACTTAAAATTTGAAGAATATGTCCGCTTTAATAGGCAATGTTTAAACCGGCCAATGATATTCTGGGAAGCCGCAAAGGCAGTGATGAGAGGAGAGATATTAGCATATAACATCAATAGAACTAAGAGTTATAAAAAAAAAAAGAAGAGAGTATCATGAAAACACTATCCAATGCGTATAATAGTTACATAGTTAATAAATCAAACGCAACCTGGAATATCTATACACAAGCAAAAAAAGAAAGAGACTCTTTTTTTATTGCATAAAGCTACTCAACAAGATTTAAGACTCCAATCCCAACTATATAAATATGGGAATAAAGCAGGCAAATGACGCTCTAGACTAGTTAAACAAGATAAAGGAAATGCTCTAATCGAACATTTTAAAAAAGATAACAAACTATTTTCAGATCCAGAAGAGATCTTAAAAATAATGGTAGAATATTATCAAGGCCTCTACTCTCCAAGTTCATCAAACAATAGAGAAAGGGAACATTTTTGGAAAAAAATCCCCTACCCAAGTATCTCAAAAGAAATAAACGAATTGATCAACCTCCCCATCACAGAGCTAGAGGTAGCAAGGGGAATAGAGGATTTGCCCATTAACAAAGCGGCAGGTCCGGACGCTCTGCCTGGCAAATTTTGCAAATTATTATCCCCTGCTATAACTATACATCTAAACAAATTATTTAATGAAATGTATAGGGAGAGTAGCCCACCATCTGCCAGTTTTTCAGCATCTTATACCACTCTTATTCTAAAACCTGGCAAAGACCCATCTCAAAAAGAGTCGTACAGACCTATTGCTTTGTTAAACGCAGATTATAAACTTTTGACATCTATATTGGCACGTAGGCTGCAATCCCCTATGGCACACATAATACATAAAAGCCAAGCAGGTTTTCTGATAAATAGGAATTCCTCAGCTAAAATTCGGGAGCTATTCCTTACTATTGATTATGTTAATAAAGAGCCGCTCCAAGCTCAAGGAGGAGAACAAACCGATACTGATAAGGCCATTGTTACAATCGATGCCGAAAAGGCATTCGATTCGATCCACCATGATCATCTACTACATACATTATCCCAATTTGGGTTTAGAGGTCAGTTTCCTAAATGTATCCAAAACCTTTACAACAAAGCCTATACCAGATTACTAGTTAATAATAGACAATCACTAGATATATACCTTGCAAAAGGTACAAGGCAAGGTTGTCCTCTCTCCCCGTTGCTTTTTAACATTGCAATCGAACCACTCGCAATTTTAATCAGGCAGGAAATTGAGGGAATCAAAATAAGGAAAAAGGAAATGAAAATTTTGCTATATGCGGACGATATTTTAATATATATGAGAAACACCCAGTTGAATATCCCTAAACTATTATCTATTATAAATCAGTTCACTCTGTTTTCGGGATACAAGATAAATACTAACAAATCTGAACTCTATTGGCTAAAATACCCAGAACAGCCCGTACTAAATATACCATTTAAAATCACAGAGGATTCATTTAAATATTTGGGCATTATGATAACTGCAAATTCAGAACAATGGTATTCTCTTAATATACCTCCAGTTTTGAAAGCTACTAGAAATACAATGAAAAATTGGCAGAATCTCCCTATCTCACTCTCAGGTCGAATTGCTCTTTACAAAATGATATTACTACCAAAGATACTTTATATCTGTCAGAATATACCGATGTTACTAAAACAGAAAGATATTAAACTTTTTAATATGGCACTTAGAAAATTTTTATGGCAAGGCAAGAAACCTAGAATCTCCCTTGAAAAACTCTTGTTACCTATAAAATATGGAGGGTGCGCCCTGCCAGACCTACGTTTATATAATCTTGCGTTCTTGGCCAGAATAGTAACAGACTGGATTCATCTCAAAGACTACGTAACGGACAATAAATTGGAGAAGAACATAAGTTTTCCTTACCTACCCACAGCTTTGATACATTATAAAATTACTGAAATTCCAAAAGATATTCGGAAATTTAGCTCTATCCTAGCCCCAATCAAAGCATGGTTAAAGATCTGTAATATAGTGAAAATTAATGAGAAAGTCTCAAATTATTTACCCCTAAAAGGGAACCCGCAGTTTGAACTTGGCTTACAAATATCACCTCTTCAAAGATGGCAGGTAAGAGGTCTTGAAAAAGTGGTTCAATTAATAGATATAGTAGGGAATTGTATTAAACCATTTGATGACCTTAGGAACGAGTTTGACCTCCCACAAAAATATTTTTTTGTCTATCTTCAACTAAGACATTACATCTGGAAACTAATAAATGTTTCAGGCTGGGATTGGTCATGGGGACCATTGGAGAATTGGATATTATTAGTTAATAAAGGCCAAATTACAATATCTCCCTGCTACCAATTGCTAAATGCAAGTAAATGTTTAAATAACATAATAAAAATTGAATCAAAATGGGCTCCAATTATAGAACCAGCTCAACTAGAGGAGGGATATACTCAATTATCTATAGCAATTGTTAGCCAGACAACACTTTCCTCCACATGGAGGGAGTCACATCTGAAACTTTTACAGATGACATATATTACCCCTGAAAAGGGCTATAAATGGGGCAATAGTCAATTTAATAAATGCCCAAAATGCTCATTTGGAGCGGCTAACCTCAAGCATATGTTGTGGGAATGCCCAAAGTTGAGAGCAATGTGGAGAAAAGTTGAATTTTGGCTAAACAGAAGACTAGGTATAACCTATGCGGCCCTCTCATTTATAAAAGTAATATTTCTCAGAACAAATGGAAGACTCCCCCCAGACAAGGAAAAAATTGTCAATATCACAATACTAGCAACAAGATATCTGTTGTTTAAAAAATGGAAAGAAATATCAATCCCCAGTATTTCAGAGATTAGAAATTGTTTAAAAAAGCAATGTATCTTAGAACAACATGATTCAAAATTATTTGAAACTCGAGATATTGACAGATTTTTCCAAAAATGGTCATTATTCATAAAGATCTTCTCAAAAGAAGAAATAGACCATCTAATCTATCCATTTAGGAACTCAGATCTAGTTCTATTAGGAATTTGGTGAAGATAGAGAAGAGTGAGGAACAAGAAGGGAAGGAACAATTAGGCTCCGTTCCTCTTCTTCTCCCTTTTTTTTTTTTCCTTCTTCCCCCCCCCCTTAAAATTCCAACGTGATGGTGATATAATAATAAAACGAGGAATTTACATAGGTAAATGTAATACAGGTTACAAAACAATTGACTAAGGCAAGACAGTTGATAATAGACGGTTGTATACTTAATTTTTTCAGAGATACAGATACATACTTATTTGATTAGTGCAGTTAACTAATTAATTATGTCTTTTCTTTACTGTTTATTGTTGTTCTTTTCTTCGTGAACTATAATGCCCTGCGAGGCGTAACAGGAACCTACATGTAGTAGGCAATTGTGTCATCATTTTGTTGGATAACAAATAAAAAAAGGATTTAAAAAAAAAATAAAAAATGGCATGCTCTATCTAAATCATGAAAAATTGTAGGTTTATATCCCTTTAAAGTCTAATATGTTTTAATTATGTGCATGCCACACAACACTATATTTTTATTTAGTGACTGGCATATAGTGCACTGTAAAAAAATAATTTATAGTGGTTTGAGCTTGACCAATTTTAATATATATATAAAAAAAAGTCTGCCACTGCCAGTTGCTCCATTATACAGTAGTGACACATATATATTGTTCTTTGGCTGCACATTGAACAGATACATATTTTTGTCTGAAGAACGGGCTGATACTCTGAAACATCAAAACAACACAAATATTCTCATTTGCTGTATAAGACCAGAGTAGTCTGGCGTTTTATTTTGCTGAACTCCTGGTTGACTTATGTTTTCTCAAACATGAGATATTATGAGATTTTATGTCAAGACAGGAGGCTTCATATTTTTGCATAATTCTTTACTGAAACCAAAACAGCAGCAAAGAAAAACTGAAAGGAAGAAAATAATAACATAGCAACAGTGTATAACCAATGAGGATACAGCATAGCAATAAAGAGTCCAGAACAATCTAAGTCCTTCCACTTTTCTTTGCTGCTTCCAAGAAAGCAGGTCATGTGTTTCTTTTGATGTATTGTTATTATTTAATATAAGTTTTATAAGTACATTGATTATCAGTTGTAGTATTGTTTCTTAATTATTGTGGTGTTTCTTTGTTTTTCTTTTGTATCTAGGCCAAGTGTGTGGGGTACCTTTTCTAAGCATTCAGCTCCTCGGACTGCGGCTTCTCGCTCCCGGTCTTCTCATATTGAACTTGAGGACAAAATGGTTGACCCGGCTGGGAATCCCATATTTAGCCCTAAACACATTAAACATCCAAGGTCATCTGACTGGGCGTTAGCTCCTCATCTCTCTCGTTTTTTGCAGAGATCTCTCAGAAAACCTCTTGATCGTGAAGATCATAATAAATTACGTGTGGAATGCTGTAGACCTTCCCTCCCTGGTAGGGAATCCGTAACTTCTGAGTTTGACGCTAAACTTGCTTCCTTTCAAACTAGAAGGGGAAAGGATCCTAGGAAGGGTTTAGACAAGGCTCTCAGAACTGTTCAGGATAAACTCCTAGACACTTCGGGCCCTTTGGCCCATATTTTACATCTTTCAGATGAAGCCCTTTTGTCTGGCTCTCCTTTAGATCCTTTCGACATTCGAGAATGGGCTTTTCGAGCTTTCTGCTTCCTTGGCTACGCCAACGTAGCCATTTCTACTAAACGCAGAAGATCTGCCCTTTTAAGAATTAATCCTAGATTGGCCGTTCTCGCTGTTGAGGAAGCAGGCTCTTCAGCCAAGGGTCTTCTCTTTGGAGAACCCTTTTTGGATATCACAAGGCATTATGTTTCCACCTTTACCTCTATTGATAGGATTCAAGCCTCCCTTAGAAGAGTTTTCAATCCCTCCAATCGGGTTTTTGGCAGGGCAGGTAGATTCAGGGGTCGTCTGCCCGGTCGTCAACAGTTCATGGTTCAGCAACGCCAAGCAGTCGCTTTCCAACAGTACCCCTCCTATCCTCAGAGAACTCTCTTCCCACCAAGATCTCGAGCTGTCAGGACCAGATCAGCCCTTCCTGGACCCACCTTACCTCCAGGCCCTCCCGCTACCCAGAGTGAGTACTCCTCCTTTGTTCCTGACTTCTTTCACCATATCTCCCTTTGCAGGCAGACTGTCCCTTTTTTCCCATACGTGGGATTTAATTTCTCAGGATCCTTGGATTGCTCAAACAGTAAGAGGCTTCAAGCTGGAATTCATATGCCCTCCCTTCCAGAGTGGTCACCCAAAACCCCTGAATCTTTCAAAATCAAATATAGACATTATTGGTTCAGAAGTTCAATCTCTCCGTCTCAAAGGTGCAATAGAGGAGGTTTCAAACCTAGAGGAGGGGTTTCTAAGCAACCTCTTTCTAGTAAAGAAAAAGACAGGTGGTTTTCGTCCTGTCATCAACCTTCGGGACTTAAATTACTTTGTGGTATACCGCCATTTCAAGATGGAGGGTATCCACATGCTCAGGGACCTTCTCCGTCTTGGGGACTGGTTTGTCCGCCTAGACTTGACAGATGCCTACCTTACGGTCCCAGGGTTTCCAGACCATTGGAAATTCCTCAGGTTCTTCTTGGAGGACAGGATATGGCAATTTACTTGCCTTCCTTTCGGCCTCAGTTCAGCTCCTTGCCCGTCATTGCAACCCTCAGAGGCAAAGGTATTCGCCTTATCATTTACCTGGACAACATTCTCCTCATGGCAGAGGATCGTTCTTCCCTCCTTTGTCACTTACACACAACCTCCTCCCTTCTTCAAGGGCTAGGATTTGTTATCAATTCGGAGAAGTCGGCTTTAATCCCCTCTCAGAAAGTAGAATTTCTAGGCTTTCTCATAGACTCCACCTCAGGTCTGCTCCTTCTACTTCAGGAGAAGATCGACAAGATCAAATTAGAAATTCGAGAGGTACTGGCGTCCCCCATGGTATCTCTCCGCCAGCTTTCCAGAATCATCATGCTCCTCGCCTCCTCCATTCAAGCAATTTTTCCTGCCCCTCTGCATTACTGAGCAATGCAGAGGCTGATGATTCAATCTTTCAGAGAATGCCGTTCATATCATCAGATGATTTGTTTGAACGAGGAGGTCCGTGCAGAGATGTCCTGGTGGCTCCTTCACATGGAATCCTGGAATGGCAAGGCTATCTTTGGATCCTCGCCAGACTTTGTACTCTCCTCAGATGCCAGTCTTCTGGGTTGGGCGGCATCTTTCGAGACCTCTGCGACAGGGGGATCTTGGTCACCTCTGGAACAGTCGTTACACATCAATTGTCTAGAGCTTTTGGTGGGCTCTTTTGCCATTCACTCTTTCTCCAAACAATTTACGAATTGCTGCATCCTCCTCCATATGGACAACATAGCTGAGGTCCAATACATCAATTGCTTAGGAGGTACGAAATCCAAGATGCTATCAGATCTTGCCTCAGAATTGTTCAGGTTCTGTGACTCCAGCAACATTTCCCTCCGGGCTCAGTATATTCTTGGAGTTTCCAATATTGTTGCGGACTGGTTTTCTCGTTTTTGGAGAGACTCCAGAGATTGGCGGCTTCTTCGCCTTGTTTTTTGAAAATTCAGAGAATATTCGGTCCCTTTTCTGTGGACCTTTTTGCTTCCAGGATCAATCATCAGTTGCCTCGTTATTTCAGCTGGCTTCCAGATCCGGGGAGCGAGGATTCGGATGCTTTTCTGCAGAGATGGCCTCAATCTGCAGCTTATGCTTTCCCTCCCTTCTCGCTCATCACGAGAACCCTCTGGACGATCAGGAGATTCAAATGTTCCCTGACAAAAATTACCCCCTTTTGGCCAATGCAGCCCTGGTTCCCACTTCTTCTGGAGATGGCTGTTTCTCCGCCTCTTCTTTTGCCCAATCAGCTCGACATACTTTCAGACCCACAAGGAGAACCTCATCCCCTGATTCTCCAGGATCGCCTTTCCCTGCTAGCTTGGCAGATTTCAGGGGATCCTGGTCTTCTGAAGGCCTTTCAAGAGATCCTCAACTTCTCCTTTGAGAATCTTGGGCCCCTGGCACCAGGAAATGTTACGCTTCAGCCTGGGCGTCATGGGTTAGTTGGTGTTCTCGCAGGCAGGTTGATCTCTTTTCAGCTCCTGTAGTTTTTTATTGTAAATATTCTTTCTGAACTTTTTTCCCAAGGGAAAGCTTACCACTCGTCGTCCGCTCTGCAATTTCAGCAGGTCATTTTCCGGTTGATGGTAATCTGGTTGGAAGACATCCCCTAGTTTGCCGGATTTTTAAAGCCATTCGATTGAAGGTTCCCCCTCCTGCTCGATACTCTCACCTTTGGGATGTTTCCATCATGCTGTCCTTTCTTAGGAATTGGCCTCCCAATGCAGAACTTTCACTTAAACAGTTGTTGGCCAAATTGGCTATGTTACTCTGCTTGGTTTCCTTCCGCAGGATTTCAGATATCCGTGCGCTGGATGTAGAAGGCCTTTCCATTTTCCCCTGAGGGCGTTACCTTTTCCATCTCTAAACGCACAAAATCCATGTCATCTTCCATCTTCTATCCATTTTTCCCTGAGGATCCTCAACTCTGTGTGGCTCTCTGTTTTAAATCTTATCTTTCTAGGACGATTTCTTCCCACCCTTCTTCTGGGGGTGAATTACTAATCTCCTTTGTTCCCCCTTTCGCCCCGTCTCTTCCCCCACTTTAGCCAGATGGGTGCGTTGGCTCATGTCCTCTGCAGGCATTGATCTTTTGTTTGGAGCTTATTCCGTTTGGGGTGAAGCT